>NC_055994.1:149443297-149672063 GCF_018446385.1 Zingiber officinale | reverse complement strand
CGCCCATAGAGAGCCTCGTAAGGTGCCATACCGATAGTGGCCTGATAGCTGTTGTTGTATGCAAATTCTGCTAAACTCAGATATTTGCTCCAACTTCCTTTGAAATCTAGGGCACATGCTCGGAGCATATCTTCAAGTACCTGATTTACTCGCTCCGTCTGACCATCTGTCTGAGGATGGAATGCTGTGCTGAACTTTAGCTTCGTGCCCAAAGCTGACTGTACACACTCCCAGAAGTGTGATGTGAACCTACTGTCTCTGTCTGATATAATGGTTTGTGGGACTCCATGTAGTCTAACGATCTCCTTGAGATACAACTGTGCTAGCTGTTCCATGGAGTAGGATATCCTGATAGCTAAGAAGTGGGTTGATTTAGTCAATCTGTCGACTATTACCCAGATGGTATCGAAACCACTAGTGGTTCTGGGTAGTCCCACTATGAAATCCATAAAATGTCTTCCCACTTCCATTCGGATATCTGAATGGGCTGCAAAACTCCTCCTGGTCTATGATATTCTGCCTTAACCCTCTGACAGGTTAGGCAGGTGCTGACATATTGAGCGATGTCTCTCTTCATCCCAGGCCACCAAAAACGCTTCTTCAAGTCCTGGTACATTTTGGTGGAGCCTGGATGCATCGCATAGGGAGTCTTGTGAGCCTCATCTAAAATCTTCCTTCTGAGTTCTTCCTGATCTGGAACACATAATCTGTCACCAAAATACAACACCCTGCTAGCGGACACTCTGAATTCTCCACTTTCCGTTCCTACTAATCCTTGCTTGATTTTATGAATTTCAGGATCCTGCTCCTGAGCTGTCTGGATGTCACCAAGCAAGGTAGACTCTAATGTCATAGTAGAGAGTTGTTCGACTATGAGTTCGAGACCGAAATCTGTGATCTCTTTCTGTAGGGGCGGTGACATGGCTGCTAAAGATAACAAGGTAGCACTGGACTTTCTGCTAAGTGCATCTGCTACCCTATTTGCTTTTCCTGGGTGGTAGAGGATGTCTATGTCGTAGTCTTTAACCAGTTCTAGCCATCTGCGCTGTCGCATATTCAGATCCTTCTGAGTGAAGAAGTACTTCAGACTCTGATGATCTGTATACACTCTGCACTGAGCTCCATACAAATAATGTCTCCAAATTTTGAGAGCGAAGACTACTGCTGCAAGCTCAAGGTCATGAGTAGGATAGTTCTTCTCATAATCCTTGAGTTGTCTGGAGGCGTAGGCGATTACCTTGCCGTCTTGTATCAGCACTGCTCCTAGTCCCAACTTAGAGGCATCACTATAAATGTCAAAGCTGTCTGCGTTCTCTGGTAGAGTCAGAATAGGTGCACTAGTCAATCTCCTTTTCAGCTCGCTGAAACTGTTCTCACAGTTCTCTGTCCACTGATACTTTCTGTTCTTTCTGGTAAGAGCTGTCAGTGGGGAGGCTATCCTGGAGAAGTCCTCTACGAATTTTCTGTAGTAACCTGATAATCCTAGAAAGCTTCTGATCTCACTGGCATTCTTGGGTCTTTTCCAATTACTCACAGCTTCTATCTTACTCGGGTCTACCATAATAGCATCCTTTGAGATGATGTGACCCAGGAAGGACACCTGATCCAACTAAAATTCACATTTTGTGAACTTGGCGTACAGCTGATTCTGCTGAAGGGTCTGCAATACTATTTTCAGGTGCTCTGCGTGTTCTTCTTGAGTTCCTGAATAGATAAGAATGTCATCGATGAATACGATAACGAACTTATCTAAGTATTCTCTGAATACTCTGTTCATGAGGTCCATGAAAGTAGCTGGAGCATTTGTCACACCGAAGGGAATGACTACGAACTCGTAATGTCCGTATCTAGTCCTGAATGCTGTCTTGGGTATATCCCCTTCTTTGACCTTCACCTGATGATAACCTGATCTGAGGTCTATCTTAGAGAACACTACTGCTCCCTTTAGCTGATCGAACAGGTCATCAATTCTGGGAAGAGGATACCTATTCTTGATCGTGACTTGGTTCAGTGCTCTGTAATCTATGCACAGGGGCATGCTTCCGTCCTTCTTCTTCACGAACAATACAGGCGCTCCCCATGGTGAGTGACTAGGGCGTATGAAGCCTTTGTCAAGCAGCTCCTGTAGTTGCTCATGAAGTTCTTTTAGTTCTGCTGGAGCCATGCGGTACGGTGCTTTGGAAATAGGATTTGTACCGGGAAGGAGCTCTATCTCAAATTCAATCTCCCTGTCTGGTGCTAGTCCTGGTAACTCTTCAGGGAAGACTGCTGGGTAGTCACACACGACTTGGACCTCTGCTAGCTGTTAGTCCTTGTCCTGACTAGTATTGACTACGTGTGCTAAAAATCCCGTACATCCTGTATCCATTAATTTCTATGCTTTTAGAGCTGAGAGAAACTTCTTGGCCTTTCTCTTTGGTTCTCCGACGAACTCGAACTGTGCTTCTGCTTCAGGTTGGAATACGACTTTCTGTTTACGACACTCTATGGAAGCGCCGTATCTGATCAGGAAGTCCATTCCAAAGATGACATCATAGTCAGTCATATTTAGCACTATCAGATCACAAAAGAGCTCTCTGTCTGCTATAACGACTAGCACTGCTCTGAGCCAGTGCGTGGATGCCATAACTTCTCCTGAAGGCAGCGTCGTCAGAAACTGACTACTGAGTACCTCTGGAGGCATTGCTAACTTCTCGGCAAATGCCCCGGATATATATGAATGGGTTGCCCCAGTATCGAATAAGACAGTTGTACTTTGCTGTAAAATACTAATCTGACCTGTAACAACTGTCGAGGCATTTGCTAATTTGTCGTAGCTGGAGGGGCTTCTAGTCTGCCCTGGCCGATGAGGGGACCATCTAAGGCGGCCTGCATCTGATGCAACTGTGCTGGCTTGGCTTCATACTGGATCGGCTGTGGTGGAGGAAAGCTGATCTTGTTCGGGCATTGCTTGGCCATATGCCCTTCCTGTCCGCATTCGAAGCATCCTCGTGTGCCCTTACGACAAACTCCAGGATGGAATTTCCCACAAGTAGCACACTTTGGATAACTGGGCTGCTTGCTAGCTGGTCCTCCTTTTGGGTAACTCCCTGGTTTGCGCTTGTTGCTGGAGTTCCCTTTCCAGTTAGAGCCATGGGAGCTGTGGCCCTGGTGTTTCTGAGTGCCTGAGCCTCCTTGACCTTTAGATTTTGAGAAAACTTGCTTCTGCTGCTTGATACTGTTCTGGTAGTGCTCAGTGGTCAGGGCGCTACTAACTAGTTCTTCGGTGGTTTGCGGCCTGTGAATGCCGCCAGCCACGTTCATTGCTATTTCCGGCCTCAGCATCTTGAGCATCAACCGGACTCGTTCTTTCTCTGTGCTGACTAGTTCAGGGCATAGACGAGCCAATCTGTTGAATTTCTTCACGGCTTCCTCAACTAATAGGTTGCCCTGGCGAAACTCAGTGAACTCGTCGTAGTGGCGGTTGGTGACCCGCATGTGAAAGAACTCCTCAAAGAATTTTTTTCTCGAAGTCTGCCCATGTCATCTGGTTTATTGGGCGCTTCGCTCTAATTCTCTCCCACCACATGCGTGCATCTCCTGTCAGACAGAAGGAGGCGCACTTCACCTTCTCATGTTCTGGCCAGTCCAGAAGCTCCATCGTACTCTCCAGTGTTTTGAACCAGGCTTGAGCATCCCATGGTTCGCTGGTGCCTGAGAAATTCTCTGGCTTGACTCTCTGCCACTGGATTAAATAGGCTTCTCTCTGTGTTCCTGCTGCTGGAGCTACTGGTGCTGCAGGCTGGACTGGGGGAACCTCTAAGACTACTGGTGTTGCTAAGTTTGGTTCTGGAGTGACTGTGGGGGTATTCTGCTGACTAGCCTTTAAGGTGGCTATCTCCTGTTGCTGTTTAGCTAGCTGCTACTGTAACTGAGCCACTAATGCTGTCAGGTCTGGGGGAGGCACTGAACTGCCTGCCTCATGCTGGGGCTCAGTGGCTGGTGCCCTCCTAGCTGGGCATCCTCGTGCCATCTCTAAAGGAACAAAGGACATTCATAACTGCTAATATCATGTTTACCTAATAACTACTACAATCATGTCAGATGCTATCATATATAAACGTGTTCTAGTTATCTATAAACATGAGCTATAAGCAGAAAACAAGAAACGTAAATAGAGTGAGAGGTATTCTTACTTGGAAGCTGCAGGTTCAATGCTGATGTGTGTATAGGAAGTATGGAAGCTGCTCTGATATCACTCTGTAATGACCCGCCTTCTACTAACTATGCTGTGAGGCCGATCGTTACATTATGTTGTGCTAACTGTTCTATGACCATCATTAAATCTAAGTGCGGAAGCTATACTAATTAAAATGTTGCTAAACTACTAATATTTCTTGATTCTATACATGCTAAGGGGTGTAATCTAACTATTCATGTCATATTTTACCTCCCCCATGGTCAAGGAACTGAACTACAGGCTTCCCAGCAAATTTCAGGCCTCCCAATCGATCCACAGATCGATTGGAATGGTTGAATCGATCCAGTGATCGATTCAGCCGGCTACTGTATGCGGGACTTGGGTTGGATCGATCCAGTGATCGATCCAGCACGCTACTGTGCTCGGGGCGATATTCTGGATCGATCGGCTGATCGATCCAGTCTGGCCAATCGATCCAGTGATCGATCCCAGAGCCTTCTGTTCGCGACAGAATTCGCTGGATCGATCGGCTGATCGATCCAGAGGCCTACTGTTCGCGAGACAAGTTGCCCAGTCGATCCCTCGATCGATTGGAAACTCTCGAATTGATCAGCTGATCGATTCGAGTTTCTGATTTCGTGCCAAAGGTCTGATTTCAGCACTGCTTCGTGCCTCAATCACATTACAAGGTCTAAACTAAATGCCAAACATTCAAACATCACAAAAAAAATAGTGTTCTAAACATGATAGGATGCATGATTAACTAATTCATGACACTTAACATACGAAGGTGCAAAATGACAAAATGCTAAAAGGTTCTAATGCTTAAACACAAGCTTGCTGAAATTCCCTAAGATCTCTATTCCAAGTTCCATCCATACACATCTTCGTAGCATTGCCCTCCAGCCTCCGCTAGTCCATCTTTCCTTTACCTTTATCTGCAGTATAAGGAAAAGAAAGTATCTGTAAGCTTTCGCTTAGTAAGAAACCATCTACCTCACTAAAACATGCATTCGATGCAATATGCTTTTGAAAGAATGCTATTAAAATCATATGCTGAACTTGAGAAACATGGCATACAGAAATCACTACACATGAATACTAAAACATGGCATACAGGTTCATAAGATATGGAAATCAAAACTGATCATAAGACTATCACATGCCTCCATAAGAAAACTAAACAGAGCATGGACTGAACTAAGCTGATGCTAAACTATTGCTAGAGTTGTACTACTTTCGCATAGCTATTTTGTGAGGTTCTGAAAACTAATTACATAATAAGTGAAAATACATAATCATGCTGTTGTTTGGGCTCGACAACTGTACTTTGCGGTGCGCGCATCCCTAACTAGACCCGGGTTTGCAAGTCCCGAATTTAGTAGGGTTACTAGGTTAGCTGAACCTAAGGACGACTATGGGAGCCCAACCCAATAGATATCTAATCCAGTACAGTGCCACTGAGAAAGTAAAATACTGAACATAAGCTAATAATTCTTGTCTTGCTTTTACTAGGTTGTCTAAACCTAGAACTAGGTTGTCTGAACCTAGAGGTGACTGTGGGAGCCCACCCATTGGACATCTAGTTCCATAAAAGCTGTAGCAAGACCATATGAACTGTAAAAATGCTTCTATTGCATTTATCTGAGCTATTAAAATGCCTAGGATGACATTTAACTAAGCTAAGCATTTAATCAAACGCTTGGTGTGCGCTAATTCACACCCTGTCGCTAAAAATCTGCATACGACTAAAACAATACATACAATCATACGAAAGCTACTTATACTGCAGGTGAGGGGTTTCTTACCTCCTGTTCGGATTTTCTTACGATTCTAATCGCTAGATTTCCGGAGGAGACGATCCTTTCGACGATCTTCTCGCGTCTATGCATTCCTCTCACGGAGGGGAGCGTCCTCGTGTCGAAATCGTCGCCGGAAAGTGCCCTTGGGCGGAACCCTAGCCTTCCTTGTGGTTGGCGCCGAGAGAGGAAGAAAAGAGAGGTGGGCGGCGGTGAGGTTTTGAGGAGAGGAGAATCACGATCCCAATAACCCTTCACTTAATTATTTCTTATTTATATTAAGTGATCTAATTCGCCTCAACTTCAACTTAAATAAAATTGATTCCCTTTCCTTTCAGCACGGCCCTGCTGGGTTCACTTGGTTACTAGAGTCACCCTATAAGACATAGAGTTCGCTAGGTCCCGGGTTCAATTCCCGCGTAGACTATTTTCGTTCTCTATTTATTTTTGCTACTTCCGCTATTCTAAAAATTCCATAAAAATATCCTAAAATTCCAGAAAAATCATAGAATATTTCTAAAATAGTTTTGAGAATTTTTCAGGCATTACAATAACTCAACAATTACGAAAGGGAGGATATTTACCAATGGAACCTCCTCTACATTTTATATGTTAAGTATGGAAAAAAAAACAAAAGAAAATGACAACCACCATACTGATGGTTAGTCCTAAGAAAATCGTACTGGTTCCACTGTACAAAATTTTTATACAAGTGTCGAACCTTTCCTTAAATAACCAATTGTGTTCTTTAGAAGTTCAATTAGGAATCGCAGACGGAACTTAACATCATTGATTCCAAATTTAACTTATCTGTTCTTAATAGTTTAGATTTGAATCGCAAGCGGAACTTAACACTATTGATTCAAATCTACCTAAGTTATTAATTCCATAAATATTAATTTCCAAAATCGGCTTCCAGGACTGCATGGCGAGGCACATGGCCTTCTTGGATATGGGAGCAACCACCACCGCCTAGGCAAAGCCTTTTAAGGAAAGCTAATATTTATTTCCTTAAATAACTCTAGGTTAACAAAAAAGAACAATCGAATCACAAATTTGAAAAAGAAGAAAACACAAACTCGAAAAAACTATTTCGAAAAACTCTAGAATCATATGCCTCTTGTGTTTGGTATTTCCATAAATAACTATACAAAGAAAACTAGTATGATGCGGAAAACAATTACTAGTTATACCTTTCTTTGTAAGCAAAAATAACCTCTTGATCTTCTACCGTATTCCTCTTCTAACCTCGGACGTTGTGTGGGCAACGATCTTCCGAGACGAGAACCACCAAGCACCTTCTTCTTCCTTCTAGGTTTCGGCCACCACAATCTCCAAGAGAAGTAGAGGTCCGGCCACCACCACCAAGCTCCAAGGGATGCAAGAAACAAAAAAAACTCCTTTCTCTCCTTCTTCTCTTAGCTAGAACCGGCCACCATCAAGAACTCCAAGAGGAGTTGCCGCCGGCCACAAGAAGAAGAGAAGAGGGAGAAGCTAGGGCCGACCACCAAGGAGGAAAAGAGAGGAGAAGAATAAATAGAGTTTTTCTCATGAAGGCACCTCTACCTCCTCTTTTATAATCCTTGGTCTTGGCAAATAAGGAAATTTAAATAAAAAACTTCTAAATTCTTTTGCCATGAAAAGAAAAATTTATTTAATTAAAAATAATTTTCTCTTCTCAATTTACATGGCCGCCCACATTAAAGCTATAAACAAGGAGAGTTTTATTTAATTAAAACTTCCTAATTTGTCTCCGGAAATTTATAAAAAATTTCTCCAATAATTTTCCCTTCATGATGGTTTGTAAAAAGAAAATTTATAAATTAAATATTTCTTTTAAACATGTGGATAAAAAGAAAGTTATCTCTAAAAAATTAAAATCTCTTTCAATCTACAAATAAGGAAAGATATCAAATCTTTTGTAGAAACTAATAAAAGAGAATATTTAATTTTAAAACTCTCTTTTAAATTATGATCATGGATAAAAAGGAAAGTTTTTCTCAAAATTAAAATTTCCTTTCAATCTACAAAAAAGGAAAGATTTCAAATATTTTCTTAATCTTTTGTAGAAAGCTATAAAAGGAAAGATTTAAATTTTAAACTCTCTTTTAAAATCATGATATTCACATAAGAAATAATTTTAATAATAATTCCTTTTTAATATGATGTGGCCGGCCACCTAAGCTTGGGCTCCAAGCTATTGGCCGGCCACCTTAAGGCTCAACCTTTAGGCTTGGCCGGCCCTAAGCTTGAGCGTCAAGCTTGGCTTGGCCGACCCCTATTGGTTGGGTAAGAAGATGTGTATGTGGTGGGTATAAATCTCTATATACAAGAGGCTACGATAGGGACAGAGAGGAGGAATTGGTTTTGGTCTCCCGATGAAATTAAGCTTCCCGTGTTCGCCCCGAACACACAACTTAATTCCATCAATAATAATTCATTCCACTAAAGAACTACTATTGAACTTCCGCACCAATCCCAAATTACATTTTGGGCTCCTTCTTATTATGAGTGTGTTAGTCTCCCAATGTTTAAGATGTCAAATGTCCACTAATTAAGTGAGTTACTAACAACTCATTTAATTAATATCATAGTCCAAAAGTAGTATCACTCAACCTTATCGTCATGTCGGACTAAATCCACCTGCAGAGTTTAACATGACAATCTTTATGAGCTCCTCTTGGGGACATTATCAACCTAGATCACTAGGACACAATTTCCTTCTATAATCAACAACACACACTATAAGTGATATAATTTCTCAACTTATCGGGCTTATTGATTTATCGAACTAAATCTCACCCATTGATTAATTAAAGAAATAAATATCAAATATATGTGCTAGTTATTATATTAGTATTAAGAGCATACACTTCTAAAATAACTGAGGTCTTTGTTCCTTTATAAAGTCAGTATAAAAGAAACGACCTCTAATGGTCCTACTCAATACACTCTAAGTGTACTAGTGTAATTATATAGTTAAGATAAACAAATACATAATTACACTACGACCTTCCAATGGTTTGTTCCTATCCATCTTGGTCGTGAGATACTGTTTATAATTTATAAGGTACTGATAACATGATCCTCTGTGTGTGACACCACACACCATGTTATCTACAATATAAATTAATTGAACATCTACATTTGGTATATATAAATGTAGACACTTGACCAATGTGATTCTTATAAATGTTTATACAAAAGCTAGGCTTTTAGTATACACTCCAACAATCTCCCACTTATACTAAAAGACTAAGCTGCCATATCTGCTGCCATACATCTGATTCCCAACCTTTCAACATGCCGATCAAAAGCTCTTGCCTTAAGGACCTTAGTGAAAGGATATATAGGTCATTACTTGATGCAATCTAGGCAGCAACAACTTCTCCTCGTTTATATGATTTCTCGTATTGGGTGGTACTTGTGCTCTATTATGTTTACTTGCCTTATAGACTTATGGTTTATTCGAGTTTGCTACTGCACAATTATTATTACAATAAATTATAATAATCTTTGGACAAACCAGAAATCATATCTAAGTCTATCTTGAAGTATCTGAGCCATACAGCTTCTATGACTGCCTCAGAGGCTGCCACTTACTCTGCTTCTTATGGTAGAGTCCGAAAAAACACCTTTGCTTATCACTTTTCCATAGTTATGACTTCACCTCCTAAAGTAAACACAAAATTCCGAGGTCAACTTACTATTGTCCCTATCCGATTGGAAGTCAAAATCCGTGCAACCCACAGGGACCAAATTATTTGCCTTGTAAGCTAGCATATAATCTCTAGTGTCTCTTAGGTACTTCAATATATGCTTTACCACAGACCAATATCCCTGTTCAAGATTACTTTGATATCTGCTAACTTTGCACTAGGCAAAATAGATATCCGATCTCGTGCATAGCATACAGTAGGCTTTCCAACAGCCGAAACATATGGAACTGCCTTCACTTCTTCTATCTCCTTTGATGTCTTTGGAGACATCCTTTTGGATAAAGCTACTCCATGCTGAAAAGGTAAGAAACCTTTCTTGGAGTTTTGCATGCTTAAAACGAGCAAGGATTTTTTTTCGATATATGAAGCTTGGAATAAGTAAAATATTCTTTTCTTGCGATCCATTATTACTTTGATCCCAAGAATATATACATTCTCCCAAGTCCTTCATATCGAATTGTTTGGACAACCATACCCTTACTTCTGACAACACTTTGATATTATTTCCAACTATCAAAAATGTTATCTATGTATAGTACAAGAAATACCACCACATTTCCATCACATTTTTTGTATACACAAGACTTATCCATTTACTAAATAAATCCATAGGTATGGATTACTTCATTAAACCAGATGAACCAAGACCTTGAAGCTTTTCTTCAGTCCATAGACTGATTGAGCTTGCACACAAGATACTCTTTACCCTTTGCAATGAACCCATCTGGTTGCTTTATATATCGATGTTTTCTTCAAGACTTCCATTAAGGAAAGCTGTCTTGACATCCACTTGCTAAATCTCATAGTCCTTATAGATAAAAGAATCCGGATAGACTTAAGCATGGCTATCGGCGAAAAAGTTCCCTTTTTCAACAAGCCTTGCTTTGAAAGTTTTCACCTTCCTGTCTATCTATCTTTTCCTATTGTAGACTTATTTACACCCAATGGCTTTTACACCATTTGGTGGTTCTACATGCTCCCAGACTTTATTATAATACATATATTCTAATTCTGTATTTATTGCTCTTTGCAAAGATACTGCATCTTTATCTTGGAGTGCTTCGTCATATGTCCGGGGATCAGGTTCATGTCCACCAGGGAGCAAGTCCAAAAACTCTCCTAAAGCATGAATCTTTTAGGTTGCCTAAGAACCCTCCCACTATGACGAGGCACTTTCTACAATTGTGTATCATTTGTGATACGTGTTGCAGTTTCTTGTGATATTTCATCTTGTACAGTTGGTACTAGATTAGACGTATACTTTAATTTCCTTAAGAATAATTTTTATTCATGGGCTTGTGGTTCATAGTATAGTCCTTTTCAAAAAACGGGCATTGGTGCCAACAATGACCTTCCGATTTTAAGGACTATAAACCTCTTTTCGTTTTTCTAGGATAACTCACAAACAAGTGAACTCATGTCCAACTTATCAGTGTCTCTAATGTGCTAGACCACCCAAATCCGAATATGGTTCAGACTAGGCATACACCCATTCTGTAATTCTATGGGAGTAGAGAGTTCTGACTTAGAAGGTACTATGTTCACTTCCGTTTCCAGTGTATATCCTTAAATGAATTTGGTAATTTTCTGAATAACTCTTCATCGATCTAATTATTCTATAAGAGCCTTATACCTTCTTTCTACTACACCATTCTGTTGGGGTGTACCAGGTGCAGTAAGTTGAGATTAAATCCCGACTTCTGATAAGTGACTCATAAACTCTCCTAAGAGGTACTCGTTACTACGATTTCACCGTAGTGTCTTGATACTTTTACTTTGACGTTACTCCACATCAGCCTAGTACTAATCAAAGCACTTTAGACTTGTGGCGAGTCAAGTAAATGTATCCTTATCTCGAATAGTCGTCTATAAAAGAGACAAAATATTCGAAACAACCTCTTGCCTGGATAGTCAAAGGTCTACACAAATCAGAATGAACCAATTCCAACATATCTTTGGCTCTATACCCCTTTAAAAGCTTCTTGGTTATTTTTCCTTCCAAGTAAGACTCACAGGTTGGAAAGATTTCCACTACCAATGAACTCAAGAGTTCATTGGTTATTATCCTTTGAATCCTACTCAAGTTAATATAACCTAGCCTTGGATGCCAAAAATATAATTGGTTCATTTCCGAAGGTTACTTTCTCTTAAAGTTAGAAAATATGTTATTGCATCGTGGGATTTATTGGATTATAAATTGTCAACCAACGCACCAGAACAGATAACTTCCCTATTTTTCTTGATAACAAGTTTGTTATCAAAATAGATAGAATATCTATTCTTTAATAGTTTAGAAACTGAAATTGAGTTCTTTCTAAACTTGGTACGTAAAGACAATTTCCCAATATCCATATTTTATTCCTATCAAAGGATAAACATCTCCCACTGCAACAGCTGCTACTTTTACAGCAGTGCCCATATGGACGGTAATTTATATAGTTGTCGGATTTCCTGGAACCCCTGCAATGAATTGCAGACATAATCAGTGGTTCATGTATCTACACACCAGGTACTGGTAGATAACACCACTAAATATGTTTCAACAACTAATAAAATACACCGTTATTGTTCTCAGTTTGGTGAGGACAGTCTACCTTAATGTCCAAGTTTTCCAATCATTACAATTGGGACTACTAAGTCTATTCTATAGTATAACATCTAGGGGATTGACTAACATTTGTATACCTAAGAATCACAAAATTATTTGGTCAATACAAAACATTTCAAAAAACCCCGTGAATATTTGTATGCCACGTTAGTGTGGACGTTAGTGTGGTCAAGACATAATCAGTGGTTCCTGTATCTACACACCAGGTACTGGTAGATAACACCACTAAATATGTTTCAACAACTAATAAAATACACCGTTATTGTTCTCAGTTTTGTGAGGACAGTCTACCTTAATGTCCAAGTTTTCCAATCATTACAATTGGGACTACTAAGTCTATTCTATAGTATAACATCTAAGGGATTGACTAACATTTGTAAACCTAAGAATCACAAAATTATTTGGTCAAGACCAACATTTCAAAAAACCCCGTAAATTTTTGTATGCCACGTTAATGTGGACGTATACAAATTCTAAAAAGAGATTTTATCTATTAATTTTATTATCTTGTCAACCTATGACAAATAAAATTAATAGTTGATCTGTGTTTGATCAAATATTTGGTCAAGACTCTAAATATAAAATAATATTGATTCTCTAACAATACTATTTAAATTTACCAACACCTCAAATCACCGTGAATTTTGCATGCCACGTTAGTGTGGACGTATACAAAATCAACATTTGTAAGAGTATGGTTTTACCCATTAACTATCTTGTCAACGTATCTTTATGACAAATAAAATTATCTC
This sequence comes from Zingiber officinale, assembly GCF_018446385.1. Lineage (NCBI taxonomy): Eukaryota > Viridiplantae > Streptophyta > Magnoliopsida > Zingiberales > Zingiberaceae > Zingiber > Zingiber officinale. Next base: position 149,659,005 of record NC_055994.1, on the reverse strand, counting down.
AAACACCATTAATTTTGTATGCCACGTTAGTGTGGACGTATACAAAATCAATCATTTGTAAGAGGGGTTTTAACCCATTAATTTTATTATCTTGTCAACCTAGTTTTATGACAAATTAATAGTTGGTTTCCTTTTTTGTCACACAAGTAATAGCAGTGACTCCGTTGGGGAGGATACTATTAGATGCATCTAAGTGTATATCATTACCTTGATACTAAGTCCATTAAATAGAATTGTGTCCCTTCAGTTTGAGAAGATCACACACATCCTAAATAATTTCCTATAACCATCTATTAAAGAAGTTTGATCTAGTGATCCGCAAACTGTTGGAACCCCATGGGTGTTTTGGTGTGATCAACAAGTTAAGTTAGGTCATGCGTTGTTTCTAACCTTGTGTCTATGTGTGCAGGAGCTTAGGAGCACAGGTAGTCGAGCGGAAGACGCAGCTAGCGAGAAGGACGGTACGCTGTGCGTCCGAGGGACAAGGCGCTGCGGAAGAGTACACCGGCGGACGAGAAGGAAGCGCGCGGTAGTTCCGAGGGACGAAAGCCGGAGCGGAAGATTGCTCGGGGAGCAAGAGACGCAGCTAGCGAGAAGGTCAACGACCGAGGGACGAAGACTGCGGATGAGTACGCTGGTGGACGAGAAGAAAACATGCGGCAATTCCGAGGGACGAGAAGCCGGAGGGAAGCACGCTCGAGAAGACCGGAACTTGGGTTCGGGTGAGCCCTATTCCGGATAGCAGAGATCACCCAAGCAAGCGGATCCGGAGTAGAATGTTAGGATCTCTTCGTACGGCTAGAGAGGGGGGGTGTGAATAGCCGACCCCAATCTTTCGCGTTTCTTCCTACGATTGGGTTAGTGCAGCGGAAATACAACGTAGAAAGAAAACAGGAGAAGAAAGACAAACCATATAACGAGGTTCGGAGATGAACTCCTACTCCTCGGCGTGTCCGTAAGGTGGACGAAGCCTACCAATCCGTCGGTGGATGAGTCCCCGGAAACCCGGCTAATAGATACTCCTTGTGGGTGGAGAAACCTCACCACAATCTTTGCAACAGCAATAGGAGTACAAATAGGAACAAGAAAACAAGAACAGAAATGTAAACAACACTTGCTTGCCTTCTTGAAGTCAGCAGGAACCCTGGTGAAGCAGCAGCTTCTCGGATCCAAGCCTAGCTAGAAAACCAGCAACAGGAAGAAGCTCACGCGAAGCTTCAGCACCCAACGAGCTCAACAAAGCTCAGCAAGAAGAGTACTTCCAGAAGGAAGAAGAAGTGGCTAAAGAAGAAGCATCACCGAAGTTCTGTAGCCCTCTTTTATACCTGCGAAGAAGAAGAGCAGAGAACTAGCCGTTGCTACGCAACGGCTAGTGCGTGGACCGATCAGGCTAAAGCCTGATCGGTCCAGATCCTCTCTGATCGGTCTTGGGGACCGATCAGGACCTGTGCTGATCGGTCCCCAGATCGATCAGCACTCTTCACAGAGAACTCGCCCAAGTTCTCTGATCGTCTCCTGATCGGTCTGTGGACCGATCAGGGTGCATGTGGATCGGTCCACAGACCGATCCCCTCCTTTTCTCTTTGCCTTCTGTTCGCTTTCTGATCGGTCTGCAGACCGATCAGAAGAACCTCAGTAAGCCACTGATCGTTATCTGATCGGTCACCAGACCGATCAGATACCCAGCGTATCGCTGGATCGATCCAGAGCTTGGGTTTTGCCCAAACCAAGTTCCAAGTCTTCCAAACCAATATCCGGTCAACCTTGACCTATTGGTATCTCATGCTTAGCATCTGGTCACTCTCTTGACCTGCTAAGACTCCCTACCAAGTGTCCGGTCAATCCCTTTGACCCACTTGGACTTTTCTCTTCGTGTCAAGTATCCGGTCACTCCCTTGACCTACTTGACCTTCTCAACACCAGATGTCCGATCACCCTTGATCCATCTGGATTTTTCCTTGCCCGGCTTCACTCACCAGGACTTTCACCTAGCTTCACTCACTAGGGTTTTTACCTGGCTTCACTCACCAGGATTTCCAATCTGCCCGGCTTCACTCACCAGGACTTTCCAACTGCCTGGCTTCACTCATCAGGACTTTCTAACTGCCTGGCTTCACTCACCAGGACTTTCCCACTGCCTGGCTTCACTCACCAGGACTTCCACTTTCACCTAGCTTCACTCACTAGGATTTTCACCTGGCTTCACTCACCAGGACTTTCCACACTGCCTAACATCCCAGTTAGGACTTTCCCACCGCCTGGCTTCACTCACCAGAACTTTCCACACTGCCTAACATCCCAGTTAGGACTTTCCCACTTGCCAAGCTCCCTGCTTGGACTTTTCCCGTGCCAAGCTCCCTGCTTGGACTTTTCCAGTGCCAAGTCTCCATACTTGGACTTTTTGCGTGCCAAGCTCCCTGCTTGGACTTTCCCAGTGCCAAGTCTCCATACTTGGACTTTTCAGGTCAACCAGGTCAATCCTTGACCTAGGGTTGGACCAATAAACTCTCAACCATCTATTCTTGTCTCACATCAAGAATAGAACTCTCTCACGAGTGTCAAACATCAACATGCAACTCAACTAGGTCAACCTTGACCTAAGGTTGCACCGACAATCTTCCCAAGTCAAACATCAAAATACAACTCGAGTCAAGTCACCTCGAGTCGGGTCAACCAGGTCAACCTCGACCTAAGGTTGCACCAACATAGAAGACCCGGACCGAGCCGAACCAAACCGGAGCAGTGGTCCCCGGATGAAAAAGTCAACGTTGGTTGACTTTGGGCTCCGGGGCGCCCGGAACAGTCCGGGGCACCCGGAACAGTCCGGGGCGCCCGGAGCAGCCCAGGGCGCCCGGACTGAGTATTTTACCAGATCGAGTCAAAACTCGATCTGAATGTTGGGGGATAAAATTTATCCCCCCAGGGCGCCCGGAACCCTTCTAGGCGCCCCGACCAAGGCTATAAATATAGCCTTGGTCCAGAAGCTTAAAATCAACTCAGTAATTAGCATTCCAAACACTTGTGCGCTCATTGTTCTAGTTTAGCTTCTGTTTTTGTGCTTTCACCGGTGTAAGAGGCTTCTCCACCCGAAGGAGTTTTTAGTGCGATCACTTTCCTTGGATTAACAACCTCCCCGGTTGTAACCAAGTCAAACACGGTGGCTCGTTTCTTTCTTGTATTTCTGCTTAGCTAATTTTATACAAGTGTTAGTTTAAGAGTTCGAGAAGGGTTGCTTTTGTTTTTTTTTACAGGGCTATTCAACCCCCCTTCTAGCCGGCCCAACGGTCCTACACAAACAAACTCATCCGTTGTGGAGGGAGGCACTCAGAGCCAACACGCAAGCTTGTTGCATCACTTACAAACCAGTAATGGAGACTGTGGGATTAATATACTAATCCCTCTCCCACTTAGTTATTTAAGGTGAGGAATTTTAACCTATGCTAGCATATAACACATGCATACACACACATCACAGTAAATAAAAGCAATAAACATGGAAATTAAATTTTCAACTATTATGGCATTTTCATCACTGTCCTCCGTGTGCTCCAACCCTAGCTACTGCCATCTTTAGCCACCGCCATCGGGTCGAGTTGTCGCATCTATCTTGCGTCTTATTCCGCTGCGCCTCTGGTCCTCCGATAGCACCTCACCTCGCAAGGATACGATCCGCGACAAATATAGAATTTTACATACATCGATCCTATATTCCATAAAGGAATGTACATATATTCTAGATCGAACAAAAAAATATAAAATCCTAATAACTAATACAGCTCTTGCTGTATTTAATTTTACAATCATGCACACACAATTAAATGCCCTTGACATGTCCAAGGGTTCATTCACACACAATAAAAATATGCCATAATAGTTGGAGCCTACAACCACAAAGTTAGCATATCCTACTATTATCTTGCCTAAATTATGTATGACATGTGCATAACCTAATTTGAAAATCAAACACACAGAGGCAAACCCTAGCTCTGATACCAATTGATGGTTAGTCCTAAGAAAATCGTACCGGTTCCACTGTACAAAATTTTTATACAAGTGTCGAACCTTTCCTTAAATAACCTATTGTGTTCTTTAGAAGTTAAATTAGGAATCGCAGACGGAACTTAACATCATTGATTCCAAATTTAACTTATCTGTTCTTAATGGTTTAGATTTGAATCGCAAGCGGAACTTAACACTATTGATTCAAATCTACCTAAGTTATTAATTCCATAAATATTAATTTCCAAAATTGGCTTCCAGGACTGCATGGCGAGGCACATGGCCTTCTTGGATATGGGAGCAACCACCACCGCCTAGGCAAAGCCTTTTAAGGAAAGCTAATATTTATTTCCTTAAATAACTCTAGGTTAACAAAAAAGAACAATCGAATCACAAATTTGAAAAAGAAGAAAACACAAACTCGAAAAAACTATTTCGAAAAACTCTAGAATCATATGCCTCTTGTGTTTGGTATTTCCATAAATAATTATACAAAGAAAACTAGTATGATGCGGAAAACAATTACTAGTTATACCTTTCTTTGTAAGAAAAAATAACCTCTTGATCTTCTACCGTATTCCTCTTCTAACCTCGGACGTTGTGTGGGCAACGATCTTCCGAGACGAGAACCACCAAGCACCTTCTTCTTCCTTCTAGGTTTCGGCCACCACAATTCTCCAAGAGAAGTAGAGGTCCGGCCACCACCACCAAGCTCCAAGGGATGCAAGAAACAAAAAAAAACTCCTTTCTCTCCTTCTTCTCCTAGCTAGAACCGGCCACCATCAAGAGCTCCAAGAGGGGTTGCCGCCGGCCACAAGAAGAAGAGAAGAGGGAGAAACTAGGGTCGGCCACCAAGGAGGAAAAGAGAGAAGAAGAATAAATAGAGTTTTTCTCATGAAGGCACCTCTACCTCCTCTTTTATAATCCTTGGTCTTGGCAAATAAGGAAATTTAAATAAAAAACTTCCTTAATTCTTTTGCCATGAAAAGGAAAATTTATTTAATTAAAAATAATTTTCTCTTCTCAATTTACATGGTCGTCCACATTAAAGCTAAAAACAAGGAGAGTTTTATTTAATTAAAACTTCCTAATTTGTCTCCGGAAATTTATAAAAAATTTCTCCAATAATTGTTCCTTCATGATGGTTTGTAAAAAGAAAATTTATAAATTAAATATTTCTTTTAAATATGTGGATAAAAAGAAAGTTATCTCTAAAAAATTAAAATCTCTTTCAATCTACAAATAAGGAAAGATATCAAATCTTTTCTTAATCTTTTGTAGAAACTTATAAAAGAGAATATTTAATTTTAAAACTTTCTTTTAAATTATGATCATGGATAAAAATAAAAGTTTTTCTCAAAATTAAAATTTCCTTTCAATCTACAAATAAGGAATGATTTCAAATATTTTCTTAATCTTTTGTAGAAAGCTATAAAAGGAAAGATTTAAATTTTAAACTCTCTTTTAAAATCATGATATCCACATAAGAAATAATTTTAATAATAATTCCTTTTTAATATGATGTGGCCGGCCACCTAAGCTTGGGCTCCAAGCTATTGGCCGGCCACCTTAAGGCTCAACCTTTAGGCTTGGCCGGCCCTAAGCTTGAGCTTCAAGCTTGGCTTGGCCGGCCCCTATTGGTTGGGTAAGAAGGTGGGTATGTGGTGGGGAAAAATCTCTATATACAAGAGGCTACGATAGAGACCGAGAGGAGGAATTAGTTTTGGTCTCCCGATGAAATTAAGCTTCCCGTGTGTTAGGATGTATACTAAAAGCCTAGCTTTCGGTATAAACATTTATCTAGAAATAAGAATCACATTGGTCAAATGTCTACATTTACGATAAATGTAGTTGCTCAATTAATTTATATTGTAGATAACATGGTGTGTGGTGTCACACACAGAAGATTATGTTATCGATTCCTTATAAATTATAAACAGTAGCTCACGACCAAGATGGAAAGGAACAAACCATTAGAAGGTCGTAGTGTAATTAGGTATTAGTTTATCTTAACTATATAATTATACTAGTACACTTAGAGTGTATTGAGTAGGACCATTTGAGGTGGTTTCTTTTATACTGACTTTATAAAGGAACAAAGACCTCAGTTATTATGGAAGTGTGTGCTCTTAATCCTAATATAATAACAAGCACATATATTTGATATTTATTTCTTTAATTTATCAATGGGTGAGATTTAGTTCGATAAATCAATAAGCCTAATAAGTTGAGAAATGATATCACTTATACTGTGTGTTGTTGATTATAGAAGGAAACTATGTCCTAGTAATCTAGGTTGAGAATGTCCCCAAGAGGAGCTCATAAGGATTGTCATGTTAAACCCTGCAGGTGGATTTAGTCCGACATGACGGTAAGGTTGAGTGGTACTACTCTTGGACTAAGATATTAATTAAATGAGTTGTCAATAACTCACTTAATTAGTGGACATTTGACATCTTAAACATAGGGAGACTAACACACTCATAATAAGAAGGAGCCCAAAATGTAATTTGGGATTAGTGCGGTAGTTCAATAATAGTTCTCTAGTGGAATGAATTATTATTGATAAAATTAAGTTGTGTGTTCGGGGTGAACACGGGATGCTTAATTTTATCGGGAGACCAAAACCATTCCTCCTCTCGGTCCCTATTGTAGCCTCTTAATTATAGAGTGCTATACCCACATTCTTACCCATCCCATAGGGGCCGGCCAAGCTAGCTTGGAGACCAAGCTAGGACCGGCCAAAGTTTGGTTCATGGGGTGCTTCAAGGTGGCCGGCCCTAGCTTGGGTTTAAGCTTGGTGTGGCCGGCCCAAATTAAAATAAAAGGTTTTTTATTTTTTAAAATTTTCTTATATGGATAACATGATTTAAAAGAGAGTTTAAAAATTTAAATCTTTCCTTTTATAAGATTCTACAAAAGATTAAGAGAAGAGCTAAATCTCTTTTCTTATTTGTAGATTAAAAGGTTGATTTTAATTTTGGTAAAAACTTTCCTTTTAACCATGTTCATGATTTAAAAGTTTAAAAAATTAATAATTCTCTTTTATTAGTTTCTACAAAAGATTAAGAAAAGATTTGATATCTTTCCTTATTTGTAGATTGAAAGGAGATTTTAATTTTTAGAGATAACTTACCGGAAATTATCCACATGTTTAAAGAAAGATTTAATTTATAAAATTTCCTTTTAAACCAATCATGAAGGGATAAAAATTTTTGGAGAATTTTTTTATAAAATTTACGGAAGTAAATAAGGAAGTTTTAATTTGTGTTTAAAATTTTTATTTGCTTGGAGATTTGGTTTGGCCGGCCATTATAATAATGAGAAGAAAATTTTTTTTTAATTAAATAAATTTTTCCTTTTCATGGCAAAAGAATTAAGGAAGTTTTTATTAAAATTTCCTTATTTGCCAAGACCAAGGATTATAAAAGAGGAGGTGGAGGAGCCTTCATGGTGGAACAACCTCTATTCTTTTCCTGCCTCTCTTCCTTGGTTTTGGTGGTCGGCCCTATTTCTCTCTTCTCCTCTTGTTGGCCGAAATCTATCTTCTTGGTGGAGCTCTTGTTTGTGGCCGGATCAAGGAAGGAGAAGAAGAAGAGAAAGCAAGCCTCGTCTCTAGCCTCCCTTGGAGCATTGGTGGTGGCCGAAATTCTTCATCCTTGAAGAAATTTATTGTGGCCGAAATCTGGAAGAAAGAAGGAAGGTGGAAAGGTAGTTCTCATCTCGGAAGATCGTTGCCCACACAACGTCCGAGGTTAGAAGAGGAATACGGTAGAAGATCAAGAGGTCTTTGTCTTCAAAAGAAAGGTATAACTAGTAATGTTTTTCCGCATCATGCTAGTTTTATTTCTTTGTAAAAATACCAAATACAAGAGGCATGCGATTCTAGTATTTCGAATTTATTTTCGATGTTGTGTTCTTTTGTTTTTCTTTTTCCTTGTGATTTGATTATTCTTTTCGGTTGACCTAAAGTTATTTAAGGAAATTAAATATTAGCTTTCCTTAAAAGGCTTTGTCGAGTCGGTGGTGGTTGCTCCCATATCCAAGAAGGCCATGTGCCTCGCCACGTGTAAAGCCCAAAAAATTCCCGAATTTGTTTTAGAAATATAGTATGATTTTTCTGGAATTTTTAGATATTTTTCCGGAATTTTCCGAGTAGCGGAAGCAGCAAAAATAATTGGAACCGTAAAATAGCTTAGGCGGGAATCGAACCCGAGACCTATGGTTTACGGATAAGTTTAGTAACCGGTGAACCCAGCAGGGCCGTGCTGAAAGGAAGGAGAACCAAATATATTTATATTAGAGTTGGGTTCATTAAACCACTTAATATAAATAATAAACTTAAGTTGGAATTGAGTTATTTTATTTTGGTTCGGCAAATCCCTCTTCACCGAGACCATTCACGCCGTCCCCTCCTTTTCTTTCTCCTTCTCTCGGCGCCACATCAAGGAAAGGCTAGGGCTTTCTCCCTAGGGTCCCAAGGTTACCATCCGGCAACGATTTCAACACAAGGAAGTTCCCTCCGCGAGTAGAGCACGTGGACGCGAGCGAATCGTCGAGAAATCGTCTCCACCGGAATTTCTAGCGAAAGGAATTGTAAGAAATTGCATATACGAGGTAAGAAACCCCTCACCTGCAGTGTAATTGCTCTCGCTTGTTAGTTTTGGCGTTAGTTCAATAGTTCTACAGTTTTCAGTTTTAGGGTGTGCTTTTAGTGCACACCAAGCATTCGGTAGAATGCCCAGTTCAGAAGGATGCACCAGTAGGTGTCCTAACAGCATGTAAAATGTATTAGAAACATTTTACTCAGTTTATTATCAGTTATTATAGCTATATGGATCAGATATCCATTGGGTGGGCTCCCACAGTAGCCTCTAGGTTCAGATAACCTAGCTCTAGGTTCAGATAACCTAGAACAGCAAAGTAAAATAAAACAGTATTCAGTATTTTACTTTTATTCAGTTGGCACTGTACTTGGATCAGATATCCATGGGCTGGACTCCCACAGTCGTCCCTAGGTTCAGATAACCTAGTAACCCTGCTGGATTTGGAACTTGCAATCCCGGGTCTCGTAGGGATGCGCGCACAGTAAGTACAGTTGCCAGGGCCCCAGCAGCATGTTTAGTATTTTCATCTATTATTATATATAGTTTTCCAAATATGTAATCAGTGATGGAAACACTAACTTAGTTCAGTTTCAGTTAATTATCTCAGTTAAGTTCATGATTTGAGTTCATGACCAGTTAGATGTATATGCATGATCAGTTCAGTATTCATGCTTAGTTTCAGATATAGTATGCTATGCTCAGCTTGTTTGTATGCCATGAACAGTTCAGTACATGTTTGTATGCCATGCCATGTTGCCATGCTCAGTTCAGTTTTCAAACAGCATGTTTTAAAAACATAATCGCATCGTTGCATGTTTTTGTGAGGTAGATGGTTTTTTACTAAGCTCTTTAGCTTACAGGTACTACTTTTCTTATACTGCAGATACAGGTAAAAGAAAAGTGGACTAGCAGTGGAGGCTGGAGGGCAATGCAGATGAGGATGTGTGTGGAAGGAACTGGAATAAAAGACCCTCTGGGGATTTAGCATTTACTTTAGCACTTTACAGTTTATTAGTTCAGTTTTCATGTTTTAGGCACTTTTGAACCTTAGCAAGTTTAAGCAATTAGAACTTTTAGAAATTCATATCTTCATGCACTTTAAGTTGTTAAAATGCCATGAACTAGTAAACCTTGCTTTAGCTTAAGTTTAGAATTGTTACTACATGTTGCTAGAATGTTTATTATACATTAGATAGTTGTAGTGTGAGGTTTTGGCATGAACCAGTGCTCAAATCAGAGTTTCTGATTCGAAATCAGAAACCCTGATCGGTCAGTCGACCGATCAGGAATGAGTTGGTGTCACTGGATCGGTCAGCCGACCGACCCAGGCACGAACAGAGAGTTGGCAAGGGTTATGGATCCGTCAGCCGACCGATCCAGAGGCGAACAGAAAGCTAGGAAGTGCACTGATCGGTCTACCGACCGATCAGGGCGCTCCTGGATCGTTCAGTAGACCGATCCAGTTGCGTACAGAACGCACGGAGGCTCACTGATCGGTCTCCCGACCGATCAGGGTGCTCCTGGATCGGTCGGTAGACCGATCCAGCTGCGTACAGAAGCGAGGTAAGCATATGGATCGGTCCGCAGACCAATCCAGCAGGGCTCAGGATCGTAGCAAGCTTGATCAATCCGTGGATCGATCAATAGCTAGCTGGGAAGTTAGATTTGAGTTCCTAGCTCAGATGGGAGGTCAAGTATCCTCCTTAGCACATGTACACCAACCGGAAAGGGCCCTGAATCCTTCCTTATAATAGCATGGGTGTATCAGTTGTCAGATCAACAGAGTCAGTTAGAGAAATTTTTATTTTACCCAGTTTTCCGCACAGTACGGCACAGTAGCTTCAGTAGTTAATGTAGCGATCCGGCTCACAGCCTAGTACCCAGGAGTTGGGTCGTTACAGAGTGGTATCAGAGCAGTGTTCCATACTTCCTACACACACATCAGCATTATGCCTACAGCTTCCAAGTAAGAACATCTCTCACTCAGTTTTGTTTTCAGCTTTCATATCAGTTATATGTGCTTTCATGTTTGCTCTCATGTTAGTAGTTAACTATAACATGATAGCCTAGTTATATATATGTGTTCTCTGCTATTTAGAAAATGGTACGAGGACGTCCAGCTAAGAAAACATCAGCGGCTGAGCCCCAGCATGAGGCAGGCAGTTCAGTGCCTCCCCCAGACCTTACAGCACTAGTGGCTCAGCTACAGCAGCAGTTAGCTGAACAGCAGCAGGAGATAGCCTCCTTAAAGGCTAACCAGCAGACTACTCCCCCAGTCACTCCAGTACCGAACCTCACGACTCCAATAATAATAGAGGTTGTACCAGCTCAGCCTGCAGTACCAGTCCCAGTGGCCCCAGTAGCAGGGGCTAAGAGAGAAGCTTACCTTATCCAGTGGCAGAGAATTAAGCCCGAGAACTTCTCAGGCACCAGCGAACCATGGGATGCTCAGGCATGGTTTAAAACACTGGAAAGCACGATGGAGCTTCTAGACTGGCCAGAGCATGAGAAGGTGAAGTGTGCCTCCTTCTGTTTAACAGGAGACGCACGCATGTGGTGGGAGCGGATTAAATCGAAGTGGCCAGTAAACCAGATGACATGGGCCAACTTCGAGAAAGAATTCTTTGAGGAATTCTTTCACATGCAAGTCACGAACCGACACTATGATGAGTTTACAGAATTTTGTCAGGGCAACCTATCAGTTCAGGAAGCCGTGAAGAAATTCAACAGGTTGGCCGTCATGTCCGTAACTAGTCGCATGAGAAGGAACGCAGTACGGTTGATCTGTCAAGATGCTCGGATCGAGATTGCAATGAATGTGGTGGTGGCGTGCATAGGCCACAAACCACGAGGAGCTAGTGAGTAGTGCTCGATCACGAGCACTATCAGCACAACATCACCCAGCAGAGCAGGTTCCCACAGAGCCCAAGGGACAAGTCGGCTCGGTACTCAGCAGAAACAACAGGACATAGCTCCAACTGGAAGGGAAAACAAGGCAAGCGGTGACCCAAAAGGAGGGCCGCTGGAAAACATTCCAAACATCCCAAGTGTGCTACTTATGGGAAACATCATCCAGAGTTTGCCGCAAGGGTACGCGAGGTTGTTTTGAATGTGGATGGAAGGGCACATGGCTAGCAAAGGTGCCGAACAAGAATCTTCCTCACCTCGGTACAAGATGGAGCTCGACCGGTAGCTACACTAGATGTATCTTGCCTTAGATGGTCCACGATCGAGGCATTAGAAGCCCCACAGCTATCACGAATGCCAGGATTTTCTCACTGACCAGAGAGGACGTAGCAAATGCCTCGACAGTTGTCACAGGTCAGATCAGTATTTTACAGCATAATGCAACTGTCTTATTCGATACTGAGGCAACCCATTCTTATGTATCCAGGGCATTTGCCGAGAAATTAGCAACACCCCTAGAGGTACTCAATAGTCAGTTTCTGACAACACTACCCTCAGGAGACCTTATGGCATCTACACACTGGCTCAGAGTAGTGCCAGTCATTATAGCAGACAGAGAACTTTTTGGTGATCTGATAGTGCTAGAAATGACGGACTACGATGTCATCTTTGGAATGGATTTTCTAATCAGATACGACGCTTCTATAGAGTGCCATAAATAGAATGTCATATTCCAACCTGAAGCAGGAGTACAGTTTGAGTACATGGGAAAACCAAAGAGAAAAGCTAGGAAGTTTCTCTCAGCATTGAAAGCACAGCAGCTAATGGATTCAGGATGCATGGGATTTTTAGCAAATGTAGTCAACACCAGCCAGGACAAGAACCAACAGCTATCAGAGGTTCGAGTCGTCTGTGACTACCCAGCAGTCTTCCCTGAAGAGCTACCAGGCTTAGCACCTGACAGGGAGATTGAATTTGAGATAGAGCTCATTCCCGGCACAAATCCAATTTCCAAGGCACCGTACCGCATGGCTCCAGCAGAACTGAAGGAACTTCAGGAGCAATTACAGGAGCTTCTTGACAAGGGTTTCATACGCCCTAGTCACTCACCATGGGGAGCACCGGTGTTGTTCGTGAAGAAGAAGGATGGAAGCATGCGCCTATGCATAGACTACCGTGCCTTGAACCAGGTCACAATTAAAAACAGGTATCCTCTCCCCAGGATAGATGACCTTTTTGACCAGCTAAAGGGAGCCACAGTGTTCTCTAAAATTGACCTCAGATCAGGATATCACCAGGTTAGAGTCAAGAAAGGTGATATACCTAAAACAGCTTTCAGGACCAGATACGGACATTATGTAGTCATGCCTTTCGGCGTGACAAATGCTCCAGCTACTTTCATGGACCTCATGAACAGAGTATTCAGAGAATACTTAGACAAGTTTGTCATCGTGTTCATCGATGACATTCTTATCTATTCAGGCACTCAGGAGGACCAGCAGAGCATCTGAAGACAGTTTTGCAGATCTTTCAGCAGAACCAGCTGTACGCCAAATTCACGAAATGTGAATTTTGGCTAGACCAGGTAGCCTTTCTAGGTCACATCATCTCCAAGGATGGTGTTATGGTAGATCCCAGCAAGATAGAAGCAGTAAGTAACTGGAAGAGACCCAAGAACGCCAGTGAAATCAGAAGCTTTCTGGGATTAGCAGGCTACTACAGGAAATTCGTAGAGGACTTCTCCAGGATAGCCTCCCCACACCAGGAAGAACAAGAAATTTCAGTGGAAAGAGGACTGCGAGAACAGCTTCAGCGAACTAAAACGGAGATTGACCAGTGCTCCTATTTTAGCTATACCAGAAAACACAGACAGCTTCGACATCTATAGTGACGCCTCCAAATTGGGATTAGGAGCAGTACTGATGCAGCAGGGCAAGGTGATCGCCTATGCCTCCAGACAACTCAAGGATTATGAGAGGAATTATGCTACTCACGACCTTGAGCTTGCAGCAGTGGTGTTCGCTCTCAAGATTTGGAGACATTATTTGTACGGAGCTCAGTGCAGAGTGTATAGAGATCATCAAAGTCTGAAGTATTTCTTTACTCAGAAGGATCTGAATATGCGACAGCGCAGATGGTTAGAGCTGGTCAAGGATTATGACATAGATATCCTCTACCATCCAGGGAAAGCTAATAAGGTAGCAGACGCACTCAGCAGGAAGTCCAACGCTACCTTATTATCTTTAGCAGCTATGTCACCACCCCTAAGGAAGGAGATTACAAATTTTAGTCTCGAGCTTATAGTCGGGCAGCTTTCCACTATGTCCTTAGCATCTACCTTGCTTGATGATATCTGACAGCTCAGGGATCCCGAAATCCAGAAAATCAAGCAAGGGTTAGCGTAATCGAAAGTGGAGAATTGAGTGTCCGCCATGGGGTAGTGTATCTTGTGGTGACGACTTTGTGTTCCGGATCGGGAGGAACTACGAAAATAGATTCTAGACGAGGCTCACAGACTCCTATGCGATGCATCCTGGTTCCACCAAAATGTATCGGGATCTAAAGAAACGATTTTGGTGGCACAGGATGAAGCGAGATATCGCCAGTACGTCAGCATCTGCCTAACCTGTCGGAGGGTTAAGGCGGAACATCGGCGACAGGAGGAGTTCTGCGGCCGATCCAGATTCCAGAATGGAAGTGGGAGGATATCTCTATGGACTTCATAGTGGGATTACCCAGAACCACGAATGGTTTTGATGCCATCCGGGTAATAGTTGAGATTGACTAAATCACCCACTTCTTAGCTATCAGAATATCCTATTCCATGGAGCAACTAGCTCGGTTGTATCTCAAGGAGATTGTCAGTGCATGGAGTCCCACGAACCATTATATCGAACAGAGACAGCAGACATCACACTTCGGAAGTGTGTACAGTTAGCTATGGGCACCCGGTTAAAATTCAAGACCTTCCATCCTCAGACGGATGGTCGACGAGCGAGTAAATCAGGTACTCGAAGATATGCTCCGAGCTTGTGCCCTAGATTTCAAGGGAAGTTGGTGCAAATATCTGAGTCTAGCAGAATTTGCATACAACAACAGTTATCAGGCCACTATCGGCATGGCACCTTATGAGACACTCTATGGGCGGAGGTGCAGATCACCAATCTGCTGGTATGAGAGTGGTGAACAGAAGGAACTAGAGCTTCAGACAGATATAGTAGCAGATACCACAGCAGCCATTCAGTAGATTCGCCAGAGGATAGAGACAGCACAGAGCCGTCAGAAGAGCTATGCTGATACACGACGCAGACCCCTAGAGTTTTCAGTTGGGGATACAGTTTTCCTCAGAGTAGCTCCCATGAAGGGAGTCATGCGTTTTGGGAAGAAGGGCAAGTTAGCTCCCAGATATGTGGGACCATACCTTATCACGAAGAGAGTGGGCAAGGTAGCATATGAGCTAGAGCTACCTCAGGAGATGTCAGCTGTCCACAACGTATTTCATGTCTCCATGCTGAAGAAGCATATTCCAGACGCCACCCAGGTAATTGAGCCTCAGTTGGTACAGGTCCGTGATGATCTCAGCTATGACAGTCGGCCTATTCAGATAATAGACCGAGCAGTAAAGAAATTACGGAACAAGGAAGTACCATTAGTCAAAGTCAGTTGACAAAATCACACAGCAGCAGAGGCGACTTGGGAGACAAAGGCCAGCATGAGGCAGAAGTACCCAGAATTGTTTTAAGTTCGGGGATGAACTTTTTATAAGGTATGAGGGATTGTAAAGCCCGAAAAATTCCCGAATTTGTTTTAGAAATATAGTATGATTTTTCTGGAATTTTTAGATATTTTTCCGGAATTTTCCGAGTAGCGGAAGCAGCAAAAATAATTGGAACCGTAAAATAGCTTAGGCGGGAATCGAACCCGAGACCTATGGTTTACGGATAAGTTTAGTAATCGGTGAACCCAGCAGGGCCGTGCTGAAAGGAAGGAGAACCAAATATATTTATATTAGAGTTGGGTTCATTAAACCACTTAATATAAATAATAAACTTAAGTTGGAATTGGGTTATTTTATTTTGGTTCGGCAAATCCCTCTTCACCGAGACCATTCACGCCGCCCCCTCCTTTTCTTTCTCCTTCTCTCGGCGCCACATCAAGGAAAGGCTAGGGCTTTCTCCCTAGGGTCCCAAGGTTACCATCCGGCAATGATTTCAACACAAGGAAGTTCCCTCCGCGAGTAGAGCACGTGGACGCGAGCGAATCGTCGAGAAATCGTCTCCACCGAAATTTCTAGCGAAAGGAATTGTAAGAAATTGCATATACGAGGTAAGAAACCCCTCACCTGCAGTATAATTGCTCTCGCTTGTTAGTTTTGGCGTTAGTTCAGTAGTTCTACAGTTTTCAGTTTTAGGGTGTGCTTTTACTGCACACCAAGCATTCGGTAGAATGCCCAGTTCAGAAGGATGCACCAATAGGTGTCCTAACAGCATGTAAAATGTATTAGAAACATTTTACTCAGTTTATTATCAGTTATTATAGCTATATGGATCAGATATCCATTGGGTGGGCTCCCACAGTAGCCTCTAGGTTCAGATAACCTAGCTCTAGGTTCAGATAACCTAGCTCTAGGTTCAGATAACCTAGAACAGCAAAGTAAAATAAAACAGTATTCAGTATTTTACTTTTATTCAGTTGGCACTGTACTTGGATCAGATATCCATGGGCTGGACTCCCACAGTCGTCCCTAGGTTCAGATAACCTAGAAACCCTGCTGGATTCAGAACTTGCAATCCCGGGTCTCGTAGGGATGCGCGCACAGTAAGTACAGTTGCCAGGGCCCCAGCAGCATGTTTAGTATTTTCATCTATTATTATATATAGTTTTCCAAATATGTAATCAGTGATGGAAACACTAACTTAGTTCAGTTTCAGTTAATTATCTCAGTTAAGTTCATGATTTGAGTTCATGACCAGTTAGATGTATATGCATGATCAGTTCAGTATTCATGCTTAGTTTCAGATATAGTATGCTATGCTCAGCTTGTTTGTATGCCATGAACAGTTCAGTACATGTTTGTATGCCATGCCATGTTGCCATGCTCAGTTCAGTTTTCAAACAGCATGTTTTAAAAACATAATCGCATCGTTGCATGTTTTTGTGAGGTAGATGGTTTCTTACTAAGCTCTTTAGCTTACAGGTACTACTTTTCTTATACTGCAGATACAGGTAAAAGAAAAGTGGACTAGCAGTGGAGGCTGGAGGGCAATGCAGATGAGGATGTGTGTGGAAGGAACTGGAATAAAAGACCCTCTGGGGATTTAGCATTTACTTTAGCACTTTACAGTTTATTAGTTCAGTTTTCATGTTTTAGGCACTTTTGAACCTTAGCAAGTTTAAGCAATTAGAACTTTTAGAAATTCATATCTTCATGCACTTTAAGTTGTTAAAATGCCATGAACTAGTAAACCTTGCTTTAGCTTAAGTTTAGAATTGTTACTACATGTTGCTAGAATGTTTATTATACATTAGATAGTTGTAGTGTGAGGTTTTGGCACGAACCAGTGCTCAAATCAGAGTTTCTGATTCGAAATCAAAAACCCTGATCGGTCAGCCGACCGATCAGGAATGAGTTGGTGTCACTGGATCGGTCAGCCGACCGACCCAGGCACGAACAGAGAGTTGGCAAGGGTTATGGATCGGTCAGCCGACCGATCCAGAGGCGAACAGAAAGCTAGGAAGTGCACTGATCGATCTACCGACCGATCAGGGCGCTCCTGGATCGGTCAGTAGACCGATCCAGTTGCGTACAGAACGCACGGAGGCTCACTGATCGGTCTCCCGACCGATCAGGGTGCTCCTGGATCAGTCGGTAGACCGATCCAGCTGCGTACAGAAGCGAGGTAAGCATATGGATCGGTCCGCAGACCGATCCAGCAGGGCTCAGGATCGTAGCAAGCTTGATCGATCCGTGGATCGATCAATAGCTAGCTGGGAAGTTAGATTTGAGTTCCTAGCTCAGATGGGAGGTCAAGTATCCTGCTTAGCACATGTACACCAACCGGAAAGGGCCCTGAATCCTTCCTTATAACAGCATGGGTGTATCAGTTGTCAGATCAACAGAGTCAGTTAGAGAAATTTTTATTTTACCCAGTTTTCTGCACAGTACGGCACAGTAGCTTCAGTAGTTAATGTAGCGATCCGGCTCACAGCCTAGTACCCAGGAGTTGGGTCGTTACACCACGTTAGTACTGGAAGCCAATTTTGGAAATTAATATTTAATAGAATTAATAACCAAGGTGATTTGGATCGAAAGTGTTAAGTTCCGCAGGAGATCCAAGTCTAAACCTAAAAGAAGAAATAAATTAAACTTAGGATCAAACGTGTTAAGTTCCGCAGGCGATCCGAGTTTAATTTAAAAAACACATGGTAGCTAGGAAAAGGTTCAGACCTTTGTACAAAATTTTTGTACAGTGGAACCGTTAGGCTTTCCGAGTAGCAACCAACACCGTGTTCACCCCGAACACACAACTTAATTCCATCAATAATAATTCATTCCACTAAAGAACTATTATTGAACTACAGCACCAATCCCAAATTACATTTTGGGCTCCTTCTTATTATGAGTGTGTTAGCCTCCCTATGTTTAAGATGTCAAATGTCCACTAATTAAGTGAGTTACTGACAACTCATTTAATTAATATCTTAGTCCAAGAGTAGTACCACTCAACCTTATCGTCATGTCGGACTAAATCCACCTGCAGGGTTTAACATGACAATCCTTATGAGCTCCTCTTGGGGACATTATCGACCTAGATCACTAGGACACAGTTTCCTTCTATAATCAACAACACACACTATCAGTGATATCATTTTCCAACTTATCGGGCTTATTGATTTATCGAACTAAATCTCACCCATTGATAAATTAAAGAAATAAATATCAAATATATGTGCGTGTTATTATATTAGGATTAAGAGCACACACTTCCATAATAACTGAGGTCTTTGTTCCTTTATAAAGTCAATATAAAAGAAACGACCTCTAATGGTCCTACTCAATACACTCTAAGTTTACTAGTGTAATTATATAGTTAAGATAAACTAATACCTAATTGCACTACGACCTTCCAATGGTTTGTTCCTATCCATCTTGGTCGTGAGCTACTGTTTATAATTTATAAGGTACTGATAACTTGATCCTCTGTGTGTGACACCACACACCATGTTATCTACAATATAAATTAATTGAACATCTACATTTGGTATATATAAATGTAGACACTTGACCAATGTGATTCTTATAAATGTTTATACAAAAGCTAGGCTTTTAGTATACACTCCAACAATCTCCCACTTATACTAAAAGACTAAGCTACCATATCTGCTGCCATACATCTGATTCCCAACCCTTCAACATGTCCATCAAAAGCTCTTGCCTTAAGGACCTTAGTGAAAGGATCTATAGGTCATTACTTGATGCAATCTAGGCAGCAACAACTTCTCCTCGTTTATATGATTTCTCGTATTGGGTGGTACTTACGTTCTATTATGTTTACTTGCCTTATAGACTTATGGTTTATTCGAGTTTGCTACTGCACCATTATTATTACAATAAATTGAAATAATCTTTGCGCAAACCAAAAATCATATCTAAGTCTATCTTGAAGTATCTGAGCCATACAGCTTCTATGACTGCCTCAGAGGCTGCCACTTACTCTGCTTCTTATGGTAGAGTCCGAAAAAGAACCTTTGTTTATCACTCTTTCATAGTTATGACTTCACCTCCTAAAGTAAACACAAAACTCTGAGGTCAACTTACTATTGTCCCTATCCGATTGGAAGTCAAAATCCGTGCAACCCACAGGGACCAAATTATTTACCTTGTAAGCTAGCATATAATCTCTAGTGCCTCTTAGGTACTTCAATATATGCTTTACCACAGACCAATATCCCTGTTCAAGATTACTTTGATATCTGCTAACTTTGCATTGGGCAAAACAGATATCCGATCTCGTGCAAAGCATACAGTAGGCTTTCCAACCGCCGAAGCACAAGGAATTGCCTTCACTTCTTCTATCTCCTTTGATGTCTTCAGAGACATCCTTTTGGATAAAGTTACTCTATGCTGAAAAGGTAAGAAACCTTTCTTGGAGTTTTACATGCTTAAAACGTGCAAGGAATTTTTTTCGATATATGAAGCTTGGAATAAGTAAAATATTCTTTTCTTGCGATCCCTTATTACTTTGATCCCAAGAATATATATATTCTCCCAAGTCCTTCATATCGAATTGTTTGGACAACCATACCCTTACTTCTAACAACACTTTGATATTATTTCCAACTACCAAAAATATTATCTATGTATAGTACAAGAAATACCACTACGTTTCCATCACACTTTTTGTATACACAAAACTTATCCGGTTACTAAATAAATCCATAGGTATGGATTACTTCATTAAACCAGATGAACCAAGACCGTAAAGCTTTTCTTCAGTCCATAGACTGATTGAGCTTGCACACAAGATACTCTTTGCCCTTTGCAATGAACCCATCTAGTTGCTTTATATATGGATGTTTTCTTCAAGACTTCCATTAAGGAAAGCTGTCTTGACATCCACTTACTAAATCTCATAGTCCTTATAGATAAAAGAATCTGGATAGACTTAAGCATGGCTACCGGCGAAAAAGTTTCATTTTTCAACAAGCCTTGCTTTGAAAGTTTTCACCTTCCTATCTATCCATCTTTTCCTATTGTAGACTTATTTACACCCAATGGCTTTTACACAATTTGGTGGTTCTACATGCTCCCAGACTTTATTATAATACATATATTATAATTCTTTATCTTGGAGTGCTTCGTCATATGTCCGGGGATCAGGTTCATGTCCACCAGGGATCAAGTCCAAAGACTCTCCCAAAGTATGAATCTTTTAGGTTGCCTAACAACCCTCCCACTATGACCAGGCACTTTCTACAATTGTGTATCATTTGTGATACGTGTTGCAGTTTCTTATGATATTTCATCTTGTACAATTGGTACTACATTAGACGTATCCTTTAATTTCCTTAAGAATAATTTTTACTCATGGGCTTGTGGTTCATAGTATAGTCCTTTTCAAAAAATGGGCATTGGTGCCAACAATGACCTTCCAATTTTAAGGACTATAAACCTCTTTTCGTTTTTCTAGAATAACTCACAAACAAGTGAACTCATGTCCAACTTATCAGTGTCTCTCATGTGATAGACCACCCAAATCCGAATATGCTTCAGACTAGGCATACGCCCATTCTGTAATTCTATGGGAGTAGAGAGTTCTGAATTAGAAGGTACTATGTTCACTTCCGTTTCTAGTGTATATCCTTAAAATGAATTTGGTAATTTTCTGAATAACTCTTCATCGATCTAATTATTCTATAAGAGCCTTATACCTTCTTTCTACTACACCATTCTGTTGGGTTGTACCAGATACAGTTAGTTGGGGTTAAATCCCGACTTCTGATAAGTGACTCATAAACTCTCCTAAGAGGTACTCGTTACTATGATTTCACCGTAGTGTCTTGATACTTTTACTTTGACGTTACTCCATATCAGCCTAGTACTAATCAAAGCACTTTAGACTTGTGGCGAGTCAAGTAAATGTATCCTTATCTCGAATAGTAGTCTATAAAAGAGACAATATTCGAAACAACCTCTTGCCTGGATAGTCAAAGGTCTACACAAATCAGAATGAACCAATTCCAACATATCTTTGGCTCTATACCCCTTTAAAAGTTTCTTGGTTATTATTCCTTCCAAGTAAGACTCACAGGTTGGAAAGATTCCCACTACCAATGAACTCAAGAGTTCATTGGTTATTATCCTTTGAATCCTACTCAAGTTAATATAACCTAGCCTTGGATGCCAAAAATATGATTGGTTCATTTCCGAAGGTTACTTTCTCTTAAAGTTAGAAAATATGTTATTGCATCGTGGGAGTTATTGGATTATAAATTGTCAACCAACATACCAGAACAGATAACTTCCCTATTTTTCTTGATAACAAGTTTGTTATCAAAATAGATAGAATATCTATTCTTTAATAGTTTAGAAACTGAAATTGAGTTCTTTCTAAACTTGGTACGTAAAGACAATTTCTCAATATCCATATTTTATTCCTATCAAAGAATAAACATCTCCCACTGCAACAGCTGCTACTTTTACAGCAGTGCCCATGTGGACGGTAATTTATATAGTTGTCAGATTTCCTGGAACCCCTGCAATGAATTGCAGACATAATCAGTGGTTCCTGTATCTACACACCAGGTACTGGTAGATAACACCACTAAATATGTTTCAACAACTAATAAAATACACCGTTATTATTCTTAGTTTTGTGAGGACAGTCTACCTTAATGTCCAAGTTTTCCAATCATTACAATTGGGACTACTAAGTCTATTCTATAGTATAACATCTAGGGGATTGACTAACATTTGTAAACCTAAGAATCATAAATTTATTTGTGTTGGATCGAGACGCGCTAGAGGGGGGGGTGAATAGCGCTCATGGCTATTTCGTTCGATTATCGGAAAATTATCGGAGTAAAAACGTGCAGCAGAATAATCGGAAATAAAATAAAGAGACAACACAAAGAGACAGGTCGATTTTACTTCGTTCGGAGCCTAAGTCGACTCCTACTCGAAGGCCCGCGATCCTTGATCGCTTCCGGTGGGCAACAACTATAAGCTCGTTAAAAGATTACAATTATGAGTACAAATAGAGGGTATCAAAAATTATACCGACAACAAGAAATGCTAATTCTGAAGCTTCGGGTCGTCGGGCACTTGTAGTAGCTCTTCGGAGCGTCTTTTGGAGCAGCGTGTTGATGAAAGATCACTTAGAATTCGTTGTCCTTTGAAGCTGCACCTCAACCCTCCTTTTATATGCGGTTCCGGGCGCCTGGATCCCTTCCGGGCGCCTGGAGTGTGACGTGGCCAACCAACCAGGATGCTCCACGTGGCGAAGTCGCGCAGGGGATAGAATTTGGTCCCGGGCGCCCGGACCTGTTCCGAGCGCCCGGACCTCCGGGCGCCTGGATCCATCCCGGGCGCCCGGACAGCCTTTTTCCAGCAGGTTCCTCACCTACAAACAAAGGTTAGTCCGAGAAAAATACCCTGCAAGACAATGTTAGAATCTGATAAAACACAGTAAGTCATAATTGACAGTCTTCGGACTGTCCGAGTCTGACTTTGGATTTCCAACCGGAAACCCTAGGTCGACCCGACGCCTACTGTTCCCTCTACGGGGAACGCGTCCTCACCTACTCCCCTCAGGAGAGATTACCTGATGTCAGTCCGGTCCTCCAGACCGACTGGACTTTCCGCCTAGGGTTACCACCCCCTAGGACCTAGGGTTACCGCCCCCTAGGGTTTTTCTCCACCTAGGGTTACCGCCCCCTAGGACCTAAGGTTACCCCCCCTTAGGATTTTCCTTCACCTAGGGTTACCGCCCCCTAGGACCTAAGGTTACCCCCCCTTAGGATTTTCCTTCACCTAGGGTTACCGCCCCCTAGGACCTAAGGTTGCCGCCCCTTAGGGTTTTCCTTCACCTAGGGTTACCGCCCCCTAGGACCTAAAGTTACCCCCCCCCCCCCCTTAGGATTTTCCCTTGCCTAACCGCAGTTAGGACTTTCCTGAAACCTTATTTAACCACGTTAGATAACAAGGAATCTTAACTTTGAATCCCTTTGCCATTATCAAAACTGAGGTTCGATCGTCGGATGCTTACTGCACCAACAATTTGGTCAAGACCAACATTTCAAAAATCCCCATGAATTTTTGTATGCCACGTTAGTGTGGAAGTATACAAATTATAAAAAGAGATTTTATCCATTAATTTTATTATCTTGTCAACCTATGACAAATAAAATTAATAGTTGCTCTGTCTTTGATCAAATATTTGGTCAAGACTCTAAATTTAAAATAATATTGATTCCTCTAACAATACTATTTAAATTTACCAACACCTCAAATCACCGTGAATTTTGCATGCCACGTTAGTGTGGACGTATACAAAATCAACATTTGTAACAGTATGGTTTTACCCATTAACTATCTTGTCAACGTATCTTTATGACAAATAAAATTATCTCAAACACCGTTAATTTTGTATGCCACGTTAGTGTGGACGTATACAAAATCAATCATTTGTAAGATGGGTTTTAACCCATTAATTTTATTATCTTGTCAACCTAGTTTTATGACAAATTAATAGTTGGTTTCCTTTTTTGTCACACAAGTAATAACATTGACTCCGTTGGGGAGGATACTATTAGATGCATCTAAGTGTATACCATTACATTGATACTAAGTCCATTAAATAGAATTGTGCCCCTTCAGTTGGAGAAGATCACACACATCCTAAATAATTTCCTATAACCATCCATTAAAGAAGTTTGATCTAGTGATCCGCAAACAAACTCATCCGTTGTAGAGGGAGGCACTCAGAGCCAAAACGCAAGCTTGTTGCATCACTTACAAACCAGTAATGGAGACCGTGGGATTAATATACTAATCCCTCTCTCACTTAGTTATTTAAGGTGAGGAATTTTAACCTATGCTAGCATATAACACATGCATATACACACATCACAGTAAATAAAAGAAATAAACATGGATATTAATTTTTCAACTATTATGGCATTTTCATCACTGTCCTCCGTGTGCTCCAACCCTAGCTGCTGCCATCTTTAGCCACCGCCATCGGGTCGAGTTGTCGCATCTATCTTGCATCTTATTCCGCTGCGCCTCTATCCATATATTATTGTGGTAGCGTGGTAACCACGGTTCAGAGTACCTGACCATACATCCGAGGCGTGGTGACATGATGTAACCCTCGGTCAGTATTTATTATGTCTTCCACTAGTGAGGGCTGATAGCCCGTACGTCAGATGATGCATTCGACAACATTATACTCTGAGGAGGCTTTTAGCCTATACATATGACATTACACTCTGATGATATTGGCTCCAGTGCTTCAC
This sequence comes from Zingiber officinale, assembly GCF_018446385.1. Taxonomy (NCBI): domain Eukaryota; kingdom Viridiplantae; phylum Streptophyta; class Magnoliopsida; order Zingiberales; family Zingiberaceae; genus Zingiber; species Zingiber officinale. The sequence continues at coordinate 149,634,472 of NC_055994.1, read as the reverse complement.
TTTTTAGTTGATTTATTAGATTTAGACTATTGATATATATGTTGATATTACCATGATAACTTGTATACCAATTGATTAAATAATAAGATTGGAGAATTGATTTTAATTGATAATAACAAATGATGATAAGGTGAAGATCCTAAACTCTAATATAAAAATATTACCTGATTATAGATAATGATAACTGAAGATGATTATACATATATATGTATAAATGGAGAACTTTAAGAATAATTTAAAGTTGTAACAAAAGATTATGATTTACTCTACTTCTTTGACTTCTTAAACAAGATTAAATTCATGCACATCTTTCTTGAGTATTCACTTAGCCATTTGACTAACTTTATACATTCCTTGGCCTCCAGTTTTGCAGACACAGAGATCTTTTTGATATTATAGTTGGTTCCGGCTTTACATAGAGTTACTCAGAGATCTTGACGTATTGATTCTTAGTTTGTCATACTTTTGTTTCCTTGTATTTACATTTTAAAATTTTATTTCAGATGTTGTTTATCTATATAGTTTTGTGGTCTACGAAAACTATGATATATACAAATTTGATACATTTCTTAATTATTCTGTTTAGATGGTTCCTATGGTCTCTTTTTATTATATCATCACCGAGTGGGGTACCAAGAACTAGACCCTCGGGGCATGACAATTTTATTGGTATCAGAGCCCAGGTTTATGTTTTCTGTTCGTGGGTTTTGACTTTATTTCAGAATTTTTTTTTTTGGTTTATGTAGTTCCCGAGTAAAGGAATTTTTATGTAAGTCGAGTTGTATCTGAGTTATATGATTTAAGAATCCTTCATCGTTTTAATTATCTTGATTATAATCGATTATTAAAAATTTCATTCAATTTTATAGGCAATGTCACGAGCTCATGGTCCCGGTTAGAGCAGTAACCATGCTCGTAGTCGCAAGCGTGGTTGCAATAGTGGTAATGGCCGAGGTCATGGTCGTGTATGCCGGCGTACCACTACTACTCAGAGGGTTGATCATGGTTTGGATGAGGCCTCTATCTCCCTATCTGAGTTGATACCGAGACTCAGGTTGGTCCCAGTATTGGAGTTGGTGGTCAGACTAAGGGACAACCTCATCTTGTTGCAGCTCATGTAGCCGTACTAGACATTCCCACAACATCCATTATCATGGGAAAGGCCCATATTCCTTTGCTTGCTAGTTCAGCAAAGGATCGTTTTACACTGTTCCATGGAGGCACCGATCCTTGGGTGGCGCGTACATGGTTGGAGGATATTGAGGGCACTTTTGGGTACATGTCCTATTTAGACACATAGAAGGTAGAGCTAGTCGTTTATCATTTTCGAGGGAAAGCATCGACATGGTGGAAGATGCAAAAGACGATCTTTGGGGATCAGATTATCTCTTGGCAGTCGTTTCGAGAGGCGTTCGAGAGACAGTATTTTCCTACAACATTTTGTATTGCTCGACGCCAGGAATTCATGAGTCTCAAGCAAGGTGCACTACAACAAAAACCCTCATAAACATCGGTGGAATAACAACGGTTTTAAGCAAAAACCGATGTCTTTGAGTATTTTACACCGGTTTTTCTAAAAACCGGTGTCTATGAGCGCAGATTTTCGCTCATAGACATCGGTTTTTTAGCTAATGTCTATAAGCGCCTTTTTTTTGTTAATAGACACTGATTTTAATAGCGGTTTTTAAAATCCGGTGTCTATGATAAAATAAAATAATTTAATTTTCCCACCAATACTTAGCCGAAATTTACAACACTTCACTCTTCCCTCCAAACCTAAACCTAAACCTTTATCGCGTCGTCCACTATATTACATAGCAACGCCACCACCACTTTTCTCCTCGCCGCTGGCGTCCGACCATCTCTCTCAGCATTATCTCCCTCTTCCCATTCCTAGATCTACGAAAGATGACGGAGGATGTGCTACGGTGTTACGGCAGCAAACGTTTCGCCAAGGAGCTCGCCTCCCCCTCGCCGTTTTCTGACATCCACCATGCAATCCAGTCCGCCCGCAAGATCTAGTTTAACAAGGTCGTACCTTTGCCCCCCCCCCCCTCTTCTCTACTGTCGATCACCCTCGCCGACCCCTTTCCTCACCTTCTAATTCTTCAGATCGACGTCGTCGGATGCTCCCATCCGCATCGTTCGCCAGTCTTCTCCCTGAAAGTTGAAACCCTAGAAATCTGAATAGTCTCGTCGCCACCCATGTCGCACTTCGGGAGATCAAGGCTGCCAGACATCAAGGACACCTACTCCCTCCTCGTTCTCAACATCAACTTCCGTGAGTGTTTTCCCTTTCTCCCCGGACTCTCTTGCTGGTTTTGATGGGAATCCAGTTTTTGACTCGGGTTCTGTTCGAATTGCTAGGCACCACTGCCGATGATCTCTTTCCTCTCTTTGATCGGTACGGGAAAGTCATTGACGTGTTCATTCCAAGGGACCGGAGGTGAGAGATTACTGTTATTGATACGATTTTTGAGTTTCAATTGTTTACTAAATTGTTTGTTCGTCTTTTAGCGACTCAAAGGACTGGAGATTCACGAGGGTTTGCTTTTGTGAGGTATAAGTATGCTGATGAGGCTCAGAAGGCTGTCGATAGACTTGATGGCAAGTTTCTTCTACTTTATTTTCTGTTTTGATAATTATTTTTCTGATGATGTTTGATCTTCTGGAAAGTAACCTGTAATTTGATTATTATTTTTATTGGATATTATAGGGAGGAATGTGGATGGTCGGAATATTATGGTTCAGTTTGCAAAATATGGACCAAATGCTGAGCGTATGTAAGTTATGGAACTGCTAGTATTCTTTTGTGATTTTTTTGTTGAAGTGATTATTTTTTGCTATTGTTGCACTGACTTGAATTCAGTAGATTAGAAATAACTGGAAGGTTTTGCATTTAAGAATTATTTTATATATCCCCTTTACAATACTTGAACAAATTTACTGAATAAGTGGTCCAAATTTTAATATCTTAAAGACATGAGTACTGTCACTCCAACACTTCTGCTCTTGTATATCTGATTTTGATGTGCATCTAGTTACTTAGACAAAGACAAGGGATATTAATGCGGTCATCGGAAATCTTATATGATTGTTTGGAACACAAGTTGCACAATAAATGCAAAGTATACTTGAAAGAATTTTTAGTATTTAATAAATTCAAGCAACCTTTGATGTTCTAAACTACTATCCCATTGTTAGCAATAGGTTAGTGGGTGACTGTTTGAGGTTCTTCCTCACACATTGTTAGTTTTGTGCAGAGTTTTACAAGTTTAGTTAATCTCTTAACAATTCATAGTGTAATGCTGTCCTTTTGACTGCATCTCGTCAATTTGTAGACGTGTATCTCATCTTCTATGGATGTAAACACTAAGCAATGTGATGTTTCTTTTCTGTTTAACATGAAATCTAATAAGTTGTATGTATCTTTTTTTTTTAATATTTTCTAGACATAAAGGAAAAATTATGGAAGCAGTTCCAAAGACAAGAGGAAGGTCAAGAAGTTGTAGCCCTCGGCCTAGGTAATGATTTTTATGTCAATCAGAATTGACATTTTACAAAAAAATTTTGAAAGTTTGTGTACCTTTGTGGTTTTTCTCTTAGTTAGAACTTCAACTCACATAGTTGATATGGAATGGCTATTATCTTTTTAGAGTTATCCCTCCTGAAAAAAATACAGAATATTTCAAATTTCTATTCAAGTTATTGCAAGATTACCTCAGTCATATAGATTGATGTCATTTGAACCTAAATCTAAGAAATTGCCTGATCAGCGCTACCACATATCCAAGCTATGAGCAAACGAAAGGTCCTTTATGATGAAAAATATATAAGATTTTGGAGCTTAAAAATGGTGAAAAGATGAACAGAGCTTGCACATGGCTTAATGACCTAAGGATGTCTTTTATGAAATTGCAGCAAATGCATGACGGATGTAATTCTGTGGTGAGACCAACAAGTAAGAGTAACAGGATTTTAACTTTCTCTATGGTCAACCTTGCATAACGAAACTTGTAGATTCCTACTCTGTGTTGTTTGCTATGAAGAAGAGTGTACTGTAATCATATGTGAACTGTGGATATTGTAGATTTCAGAGTCAAAGTCATCAGCCTGCATTAACTTTAGCATCCAAATATTAGATGCTAAGTTGTTAAGATTAAACCTCAAGGGGCCCTCCTCACCTTTTCTTGCACCTGACCATTCATAAGACTTCAACTCCTAGTGTGTTTAGAATTTGCATTCCAGATTCATTACATTTCATGCGCAGCAAGCTTAGATTCTTTACCATAAATAAATTCTTAGATTTAGTGTTTTTAGAATGTTTAGGTTCTGTGAACTGTTGTGATAATGGAACCTATTGTCTACTTGTTTATTTCTTCACTTTGATTATCATTTGTCATTGATTTAATCTGTATTTTAGTTGAAATATAATTCGACTTCAACTCATAAGGATTTTACACTAACCATATTTTATTTGGTTCTTCTCCATACGAAAATCAATTGACCAGTTATTATACAAATCAAGAATGTAAAATTCCTCAAATTTGTTCTATTTTAATTGAAATCTCATTGCTTCCCAAAGATGACAGTGATCCAATGATTCTTTGCTGGATTTGATATGAAAGAAGAAATTGTATATTTGGTATCCACACTTCTACTTTTTGTGTGAAGGCTTTTACACTGTTTGTCTTTAGGTCTCCTTAATAGTTGCAACTAAGGGTTTGATGTTGTTTCTCCATATCAAAATGTATTAATTGGCTGCTATATGAAACATGTCTATTTTTTCCTCTAATTATTTCTATTTTAACTAATATCTTACTCATTTTTGAAGTACATGATGATTTGTTGTTGACTTGCATACAAAAGGAGAGAAGTTTATTTACTATGTGTAGTTTTTGTTTGTGTGAACTCTTAATCATTTTCTATTTATTTCAAGTTCTTCATAACATTACTGTGGTAGAATACTTTCACTGGAATATGCTACGTGATTCAATAACTCCTATTTTTCCACTGGACTGTTAATCTCTTTTTGATTTTGTGGATAACTTTGCTGCAAACTATGCTCTGAAGAGAGTTTATTATGTCAACTATGCATTGGGGATATCTGGACGCAGGAAACCTTGCTGGCATCTATTATGAACAAAGTCAACTTGACATGGCAATTCTGCATTACAAGCAAGCTATCAACTGTGATTCTACCTTTATTGAAGCTTACAATAATCTGGTAAGTTGATAATGGTCTAATATGTCAAAATGTGGTATCCTTCTTGATGGTGAGCCAGGTTAGTTAATGATCGACTTTCTTGCACATTAAAAGGGGAATGCTCTCAAAGACGCTGGACATGTGGAAGAGGCTATCAACTTCTATAGGGTGACTTTTTAATTTGGATATTTTTATTCTCTTAAGTTTTTTTCCCTTGTTGAATAACTTCATTTTAATAATTTTTCCCAAGTCATGCCTTGCTTTACAACCTAACCATCCACAAGCATTGTCAAGCCTTGGCAACATATACATGGACTGGTAAGCTTTAGAAATGTTTGATGACAACTATGCGGATAGTTTATTTTTGTTCCTTAATGAAACTTCTCTTCATGCAGCAACATGATGAGTGTTGCTGCATCATTCTATAAGGCAACTTTAGTAGTTACAACAGGGATATCTGCGCCCTTCAACAACTTGGCTATTATATACAAGCAACAGGTAGAGTACTATATCTGCCTTTTTCATCGCTAGTTTGAGAGTTACTGCATATTGCCTCATTTAATGGAAGAAAGTCATATAATTTGTCTATCATCTTCTTTCCCTAGTTGGAAATTGATATAGTTCTTTGTATTACACCGTGCAGAAGCGATAGCCTGTTACAATGAAGTTCTTCGCAGACTGCTGCTGATGGTCTTGTCAATAGAGGGAACACATTTAAGGAGATTGGTAGAGTTACTGAAGCAATTCAGGATTATATACGTGTTGTGAATATCAGACCAACTATGCCTAAAGCCCATGCAAATTTGGCTTCAGCTTACAAAGATAGGTAATTTCTTCTTTGAATTTGTGTTAGTGTTGGACTATATCAGTATCTTACATCTATGATTCTTCTTTCTATTTATTTGTGGTTGAGATAATTGATGAATGTTTATCTTTTTAAAGCATTCCAATTAGTCATCTTATTACCTGGTGCTCTTATTGCATTTTCAACTATGATTTTTGGTCTTGGTTTACTAATATATTATTTATGTGTTTTTACAGTTTACAAATCTCAAGTACTCCAAAGTTGAAATTGATGAAGTGCGGTTCGAGTGGGCTGAATGCATGCTAGATTATATTTGAAGTGCGGTTCTATCTTGATGTGTTGTTAAAAGAATGTTCTACCTTGATTCTGATATCTATTAGCTTTTGATGTAAAAAGAATGTTTGTGTATTTTATGGATACTGTTGTAAGAAGAATATTTATGTAATTTGTGAATATTTGTGTATTTTATGGATATTGTTGAATGAAGAATATTTGTGTAATTTGTGAATATTTGTGTATTTTTTTGGTTACTGTCGACTTTTCACTGTTTCGGAAATCAAATTTGTACTATTAAAAAATACTGATATTACATCGGTCTTCCACCGCTGCAAAATCGGTGTAATTAACTAATATTACATCGGTCATATACCGCTACCAAAACTGGTGTTATTAACATATAATATTATATCGGTTTTACACCGTTGATGAAACGGTGTCGTTAAGTGATACTACACCGGTTAATAACCGATTCGAACACCGGTGTCGTTAAGTGATACTACACCGGTTTTAACCCGATGTCTAAAATGGCAAACCTTTAACATCGCCTTCATAGACATCGGTCGAAAATGTAATAGACACCGGTGGAAAGTCGATGTCTATGAGGGTTTTTGTTGTAGTGGTGATCGAAGCGTGCTGGACTATAGTTCAGAATTTTGTAGACTTGCTGAGTTTTGCCCACATATGGTAGCTTAGGACTTAGATCGTATGCTTCACTTTACACAGGGACTGACAACTTATATTGGATCAAGATCTCTGAATTTCCTCTTACTACTTATTGGGAGGCACTTGATCAAGCTATATTTATTGAGATGACCTAGCAGCAAGTCTCCCAAGAAAGAGAAGCCAACCGATAGACCTCGAAGAGCTCACACTCTAGACAGCAGAGTTAAGGTCGTCGATCTCATGGCCAGGATACAACTAGAGCGTCTTCACGGTCACAAAAGGTGGCCAAAGTATCACAGGGATCTAGTCGTCCACTCCTATCATAGCGGGGTCAGATATCTGTGAAGTATTTTCAATATGGTGCACTAAATCACTTACCATCAGAATGTCTACTGGATAAGAGTATATGTTTCTATTGTAAACTACCAGGATATATCCAGAAAGATTGCACTTTAAAGGCACAACATCAAGCAGGAGGATCACAGTCTCAACAGGCTCGACTTACCCCACAACCTCCATAGTCTTGGCAGCAGAAATGCCCACAGAGATCTCAGTAGGCTCAGCAACGAAATCCCCCCACCTACACAGTCTGCTCAACTACCACAACTCTATCATTTATAGTCCCAGGTGGAGACTGAGTATCATTCAATACCTCCTCTTCATCAGTATTTGCTAGCTCCATCTCAACAGTATTTGCCAGCTCCATCTCAATAGTATTTGGTAGCTCCACCCCAATAGTACTTGCTACCTCCACCCGAATAGTACTTGTTACCGCCACCCCAGCAGTATCAGCCACTATTATCTTATCAGCCTTCGATTAAGTCATACCAGCCTTCGCAGGATCAGAGTCAACCCTCTTCTTCTATCTAGAGGGGTTAGCCATCGGGTCTTGAGTCGGGACATGTTTATGCTTTGACTCATGAGGAGGCACCACGAGTTGTAGGATTTGTTATCCGAGGTATTATTTCAGTTCATAGTATTCTTACAGATGTATTGATAGATGTCGGTAGCTCTCATTCCTTTATTTCTCATGAGTTTGTATGCAAGATTGGGAGGTCCCAACTCTTCGACCTTATGGATTATCAGTATTGACACCATAAGGTGGAGTATTGATGTCAGATCAGGAGGTCAAGAGTTGTCCTTTAAATTTCATTAGGCATATTCTTACAGTGGATCTGCAGGTGCTAGAGATGACTGAATTCTGTTGGTGCAGCGGAGGCCGTCAAGAGGGGGGTGAATTGCTCCTGAAAAATAAAAACTACCTTCCTCGTCTTTCAACTCAAAATAATAAACAACTATAACAAAAGTAAAGAAATAGAAATGGGCTCAGCAGTTAACCTGGTTACAACCAAGGAGGTTGTTAATCCAGGGCGATGAAAAGTGCACTAGTAGAGATCTCCTTTACTGAAGGCGGAGAAGCCTTTTACACAATGGAAAGCTCAGACAAGTTGCTAGGAATGACTACAGAGTTGAAGACTCAATTAATGAATAATTCCTAGCTCCAGGGGTCCTTTTATAGCCGCTGGAAATTCTATCTCGGAGGTCCAAGGCGCCTCCAACAGGGGTCCAAGGCGCCTCCAAGCAAGTGATCGGATAGAACTCTATCCGAAGGCAAACGGTCGGAATGACTGGGTTGAAGGCGCCTTCAACTTGGACTGAAGGCGCCTTCAAGCTGGAGGCGCCTTCAATATGCAGGCGCCTCCAAGCTGGCAGCTTGACTTTCAGCTTGCTTCTTTGCTTCGCTTTGACTTCCGACGCTCCGATCTTTTGGGTGATTGTGGCCAACCGAAATAGGGCTCACCCGAACTCAATTCCCGGCCTTCTCCTCGAGCAGGCTTCCATCCGGCTTCTCGTCCCTCGAATGCCTCGCACGTTCTTCTCGCTCCACCGGAGTACTCTTCCGCGGACACCTCGTCCCTCGGACGCACCGAGCCCGTCGGCTCTCTCCCGTGCCGTCCTTCTCGCTAGCCGTGTCTTTTGCTCGACTTCCTGCGCTCCTAAGCTCCTGCACACTCAGACACAGGGATCAAACACAAGGCAGGACCTAACTAACTTGGTTGATCACATCAAAATTACCACAGGGTCCAACAATCTCCCCCTTTTTGATGTGCATCAACCCAAGTTCAAGCTAGGGTAAAAATAGACACAAAAAAAATGTAATTTTAAAGAGAATTACTAAACTAATATGTTTAGTACAAAAAATTGCAATAAGTGAAATTGCAACACATTTTAGGAAAAGATTAAAATTTTAAATTTCCTAACTTCCCCTAAACTTGTACCTTTCTCTCCCCCTTTGATCAAAACAAAAATGGGATAATTTTAAAGCAAATTTACAAGTTAGAATTAATTTTTGAAAAAATTTAAGTACAATAAATTTTTGAATTTTTCAAAAAAAAATTTAAAATTTACAAAAGAAACTTCCAAAGCAAAAAAAAATATTTTTTCAGAAAGTTAATTAAACTTTTCATTTCTATATTTGGCTTCCAGTTAGTGGCGAGGCACTAGGCCTTCTTGGTTATTGGAGTAACAACCACTTTCTAGTCAAAGCCGCATAAGGAAAATCAATGTTTAATTTTCTCTCTTAGAGCTTTTAATTTTAAATGATTAATTTAGCACAGATTTTGGAACCCAATAGAGGTTCCTTCCTATTGGATTAATCAAATACTTAGGGGGTACATAATTCTTGGGCACTCTTCTAAGTTGTCCCTGATAATTTCTAATATACCAATTCAATTTTCCATAAAGTCTAATTTTTTATGTTGGAAATTTATTAAAGCATGCATCATGATTTTTCATGTTATCTACTTGAATTTTCAGACTTTCATTTTCTGATTTCAGTTTTTCATTTTCTAACTTTGATTTGTCTAAATCTTCTAGAGGACAAGATTTAGCTAATTTTATTTTTAAGTTCTTAATTTCTTTTTCTAATTTACAACAGTCTTTAGTTAATAACTTAACAAACCTAAAAACTTTATCGGGAGGGAGTGAACGTACCTGACTTACCTTGTCGACTTTGTTGTCTGTGTCTCCCCCTGAACTGCTGCTTTCTTCCGACGAGGCTCCCCCTTCATTGATGCTCTCGATGCTCATCTCAGAAGAGCTTGAATCATAGTCGTCATTTTGATGACTCGCCATCAGTGCGAGTCCGGAGAATTCTTTGACTTCCGATTTGGACGACGTATCGCCCCACGTTGCTTTTAGAGCCTTACGCTTTTGGACAGGCTTTTTACCTTTATCCTTGTCCTTGTTCTTCAGCTTGGGGCAGTTGTCCTTGACGTACCCTTCTTCGTCGCAGTGGTAGCAGCGGATCGTCCTTTTCTTTTCCCTCTGTGGATGGTTAGTAGATCTAAATTTACAAAGTTTCTTGAATCTTCTTACCATCATTACCATTTCCTCGTCGTCGAGAGAAGATTCTGACTCAGGTTCGTCTCTCGAAGCTTTGAGGGCGACGTTATCCTTGGGCTCCTTTATACCTGCACATCTTGACTCATGCACTTCAAAAGTTGAAAAGAATTCTTCTAATGAAATTTTTTCTAGATCTTTTGAAATGTAAAAGGCATCTACTAGTGATGCCCATTTTGAGTTTTGAGGAAAGAAATTTAAAGCGTACCTTAGTGAATCTCGGTTACTTACCTCTTCTCCGAGATTCGAAAGTCCGGTGATGAGTTCCTGGATCCTCGAGTGTAGATGTGCAATTGTTTCATTTTCTTCCAGATGAAGATTGGTGAGCTGGTTGCGAAGTAAGTCCCGTCTTGCAAGCTTGGCTTCGGATGTTCCTTCGTGTAGTTCAAGGAACTTCTCCCAAAGCTCCTTTGCCGAGTTGTAGGTGCCGATCCGGTTGACTTCTTGTGGCGGAAGTACGCTTAGCAGATGGAATTCTGCTTTCTTGTTTGCCACGTAGTCGGCCTGCTCTTTCTTTGTCCATTGATATTTTATTTTGCCTTCGGGAGCTTCAAAATCAAATTCCATTATTAGTGATAAATCGAAATCAGTACCAAAAAATACCTCCATATGCTTCTTCCAGTTTACGAAGTCCCCTCCGAATTTTGGCGGTTGGATGTTAGATCTGGCCATCGTCTTGATCGATGTGCTTCAGTTGGCGGTTAGTCCTTTTGAGGCGTTCTGGCTCTGATACCAATTGTTGGTGCAGCGGAGGCTGGCAAGAAGGGGGTGAATTGCTCCTGAAAAATAAAAACTACCTTCCTCGTCTTTCAACTCAAAATAATAAACAACTATAACAAAAGTAGAGAAATAGAAATGGGCTCAGCAGTTAACCTGGTTACAACCAAGGAGGTTGTTAATCCAGGGCGATGAAAAGCGCACTAGTAGAGATCTCCTTTACTGAAGGCGGAGAAGCCTTTTACACAATGGAAAGCTCAGACAAGTTGCTAGGAATGACTACAGAGTTGAAGACTCAATTAATGAATAATTCATAGCTCCAGGGGTCCTTTTATAGCCCCTGGAAATTCTATCTTGGAGGTCCAAGGCACCTCCAATAGGGGTCTAAGGCGCCTCCAAGCAAGTGATCGGATAGAACTCTATCCGAAGGCAAACGGTCGGATTGACTGGGTTGAAGGCGCCTTCAACCTGGACTGAAGGCGCCTTCAATCTGGATTGAAGGCGCCTTCAATATAGAGGCGCCTCCAATCCTGATGGAGGCGCCTCCAAGCTGGCAGCTTGACTTTCAGCTTGCTTCTTTGCTTCGCTTTGACTTCCAACGCTCCGATCTTTTGGGTGATTGCGGCCAACCGGAATAGGGCTCACCCGAACTCAATTCCTGGACTTCTCCTCGAGCAGGCTTCCATCTGGCTTCTCGTCCCTTGAACGCCTCGCACGTTCTTCTTGCTCCACCGGAGTACTCTTCCGCGGACACCTCGTCCCTCGGACGCACCGAGCCCGTCGGCTCTCTCCCGTGCCGTCCTTCTCGCTAGTCGCGTCTTCTACTCGACTTCCTGTGCTCCTAAGCTCCTGCACACTCAGACACAGGGATCAAACACAAGGCAGGACCTAACCAACTTGGTTGATCACATCAAAACTACCACGGGGTCCAACAAATTCGATATTATTTTAGATATGGATTAGCTGTCAGAGTATCATGCCACTGTCGATTGTCAAGCCGAAGTAGTAACTTTTCAATCCTTGGATCAATCATCATGGGAATTTATTGGGATCAATAATCGAGTGATATCTATTATCTCAGCTCTCCAGACTCAATAGTTGTTGACTCAGGGATGTAAGGGATATCTCTTGTCTTTAGTGAGTTCCTATGTAGATAGTTTTGTCCAGCTTTCTTATGTCCACATAATTCGTGAATATCCCGACGTATTTCTTGAAGAACTTCATGGCTTTCCACCTCGGCGACAGGTAGGGTTTGCCATTGTGTTGTTTCTTGGCATAACTTCAATATCGAAAGCTTCATATCGGATAACACCAAGAGAATTGGAGGAACTAAAGATCTAGCTTCAGGAGTTGCTAGATAAGGGTTTTATCCATCCTAGTTTTTTTCCTTGAGGTGCTTCGGTGCTCTTTGCTAAGAAAAAAGATGAATCCTTAAGGCTCTGCATTGGTTATAGGCAGTTAAACTTTGTAACTATCAAAAACAAGTATTCTCTATCTAGAATAGATGATTTATTTGATCAGCTTAAAGGTACCTGTGTGTACTCAAGGATTGATTTAAGATCAGGTTATCACCAATTACGGGTTAGAGATACAGATATTCAGAAGATCGCCTTCTGTACTCGGTATATATATTATGAGTTTTTGGTAATGTCATTTGAGCTTACCAATGCTCCTGTAGCTTTTATGATATGATAAACCGAGTATTCTTGGAATATTTAGACTGGTTTATTATTGTCTTTATTGATGACATTCTGGTATATTCGCGGTTAGAGGAGGATCAAGAACAATATCTCAACAAAAGTACAAGGAATATTATAATTAGCTATAACGACCTTAATTATTAGAGTGTTATCATGGGATATTTCCGCCCCTTCGAGATCTCGGGGCCCGAAATTGATTTCAGATCCTTATGCTTTTTCCGGACTACATCCGACCGCATGAATTTCCAGCTTGTGAGCGTGCGACTTCCTCGCCAGATTGGAATTTTCGTTAGTTGACCCTCCCGTGATCATCCCAATGCTACCTCAATGGGCATTGTTGTAATTTTCCTCTTGTCGTGTCAAGGACTATTCTTGCTGAGATAGAGTCAGTGATTGAGTTTGTTCGGCCTGCTGTTGGGGGTGTTCTATGTTGTTGTCGGTCCACTTGATACTCAATCATGAACGGGCTATTCTGCTGTTGATACAGTCGGCGCTGGTACGATTGGTGGTTGGGAGTTGGCGAATGCCGATGGTATCTAGGATTATTGTTCTAACACCCTGCCAAACCAAAACAATCTTGAGTGTTATGGGTGTCTGATCGGTGATATGTACACCACTTTCGCGGAACTCCCCGAGGGGCTTCCACATGCTGCACGCCCTGAGGTCGTGATTCTTGATGCCGAAATTGATGGCCCGCTTGAGGTCCTTTCAGTGGAGGGCAGGCTGCGTTGGGTGCTTAATAGTTGGAACGAGAGTACGTGTGACAACTTCCTTCTTTCGGGCAGCTTGTGCCTTTTCGACGTTGATGAATTCAATGGTTCGATTGAGTGGAATATCAAAATCCTTTAGAGGTCTTCTCACTAGATCACGAAAGAAGTCGTTATTGGTGAGTCCCTGAGAGAAGGCATTCACCAGAATCTTCGTGGTGGCTGTGGGGACATCCACAACCACCTGATTGAACCTCTTAATGTAGGATCTGAGTGTTTCATTGGACCCTTGTTTGAGCGAGAAAAGGTTTCACGGAGTCTTGTAGTAGCGCCGATTACAGAAGTGGTGAAGAAAAACTTTACAAAAGTCTTTAAAGTATCGAATGGAGTTGTCCGGTAATCGTTTGAACCATCGCTGGGCTGCACCGCCGAATGTGGTAAGGAACATTTGACACTTTACATCATCTGTAAACTGTTGAAGAAGGGCGGTGTTCTCGAATTTGAGGAGATGATTCTCTGGGTTAGTTGTTCCCGAATATTCTCTGATGTCCAGATTCTGATAGTGCTTTGATAATGGATCCTCCAATATTTGTTGAGAAAACAGGGTGACAGCTTGCCCCAGAGAGCTATCTCTCACTGGAGCTTTTCCTTTGCGTCTATTTCGGACATGCACTTCTCTTGAAGATTCTTGGAATAATCCCTCTTGGTCCAATTGCTTCGGTGGTGTGCGAAAGAGTGCTCGGGGGGATGAACGAGTGAAGGAAGCACATGAAGCATACGAGCAGGGCCTTCCTCCTGAACCCCTCTCTCCTTCTTATGTGTTGTCCTCAAGCCTGCAGGGTGCGGTGATGGTAATGTACCACTAGTATTTGCTTGTTGTTGCTGTTGTACCCATTGTTGAACTCGAGAATTAATCAACAACTCCAAATCTTCTTGCGTCAAGGTAACAGTGGTGAATTTTTCCTCTAAGTCTTAGATTCAGGTGAAGATTCCCACAGACGGCGCTAAACTTGATCCTGTCTAAAAGCTAAAGAGATGGCGCGCTGGCTCCGGTGGATAATTTGTTAATTGCTAGAGGACTTCCTGATGAACAGAGAAGCTCCTTAATGCTTTTGTGCACACTCAGACAATCCGATAAAGTGTTAATGACCAAAGCTCGGGATGGGGATCCCTGGCAAGACCCTCTGATACTTAAGTTAGTATGATTTCAATAAGGTGGATGAAGAACAGTAGCGAAAATGCTCATGCGAAACTAAGGTTCAGATGTAGATGTTTGTATACCTTGCCAACAGAGAGGATCCCCTTTTTTATACCACCACACATAACCTCCGTGATCGTGAGGTGGTCTCCTGGATAATAAAGTTTGTTAGGTGATGGAAAGAAATACAACCTAGACAATGTGCAATAATTGCCCGAGGAATCTTTACCTACCCATAGATGTACATCTTTTGTCATATATATATCTCGCTATTACTGAGGCTTGTTAAAGGAATATGTGTTAGGATGTATACTAAAAGCCTAGCTTTTGGTATAAATATTTATCTAGAAATAAGAATCACATTGGTCATGTAACGACCACCCTTCTTACTACTACTACTCTCTAAGGATGACCGTTACTTAACTACTAACTCTACTTAACCGGTATGATTAAGAATCACATGGAAACCCTACCGAAAAATTCCGACAGAGTCTCCCTTGTACCGGTGACCATAATCATTAATACATAACATAATATACACAGCCACAGGCGGCTGGAACACATATCAAACACATAAAAGGAATAACATCACCACGCAGTTTAATGAAATCAAATCATGCAAGTAATGAATAGCGGAAACAAAATGAAAACATACAATTAACTAACAGCGGAAGACTAAATGGCTCATCTAATACCTTCTTAATAAATGACAATCTTAATAAATTCTTAAACTAAGTCCTAAGGCTTCCATAGTCCTGGCATCACACACCATCCGCGCCACCTTGTCGCCTTCCTTGCTAAATCTTTTCTTTTCCTTTATCTGCAGTAAGAGGAAGTGTAGTCTATAAGCAAAATTTGCTTAGTAAGCGCTATCTAACTCACAAAATCACGAATGTGCATGTATACGAAAAGAACTAGAAACTATATGCTCTAAAAAGAAATAAAGCATAAACATAACTGCTCATGTCAAACTAATAGCAAAGAAAAGCTAAGAAATCTACTCATGTAATTCTACTCGCTAATCATGCTACTCATCTAATAGGTAAACATGAAAACTACTCATCCACTAGACAAACATGGTAGAATAAAGAACTAAACTTACTGAATTCTAAACACCTTCTGAATCTTATTCAACTTGTTTAAAGACTTATTCTTTAATACTTTATACTTATGTAAAACTCGTTTTACTTGTTCAAAACTTATACTTATAATACTTCAAAATAATAATCAACTTTCTTCTTGGGCCTGACACTGTACTTGCTATGCGCGCATCCCCAACTAAACCCGAGATAGCTGGTCCTGAATCTAGTAGGATTACCTGGATTTGTTTAACGACAACCTCGGAAGTCGGGTACTAGCCTCTTCTTAAAAGTAAAATACTTATTAGCTTATTTACTTCTTCTTTAAATGCCTTGGCATTTTAATAGACACCTTGTGTGCCAAAAATCCCTAAAGTCTCGACTTTGGGATCTACTTAAGGCCTCGGCCTTTTCTTTCTTTTCTTTATCTTTCTTATACTTATCTTTATCTTTCTTATACTTTTCTTAAATCCAAAATACTGTTAGGGTATCTTTCGTATGCATCTATGAATGAAACTAACTATGTAACACATAATCATGCATAGAATACAAAAAAATCTGCACATACAATAGTTATCAAAAATCTGCACTAATTCTTAATAGAAATCTGCATACTAGCTCAATAAAACTGCTTAATAAAATTCTGCATTATAACTTAATAAAATCTGCATGTCATACTAAATTGAAGTGCCTAAAAATAACATAGTACAACACTTAAAACCTCATGATAATTAACTCTTAAAACAGAAATCAAACATACTCTTATGCATCTGGTATTTACTAGTTTTGTAAGTTGAGTTAAGCATGGATAAGCTTCGAAACTTCTAAGGAAAAACAAACTAGAACTAGAGACATAAACCTCATACCACAACTGAAATACATTTAACAGAACTTAAACTAAATGCTAAAAGAAAATCTGAAACTGCACAGCAAGTTCCAACTCAAGCTAAAACCTGCTGGGATCTTCTCTTCAAACCTATGTAAAGCTTGTTTTGTTTCATGGTATACTAGTACAAGAACTTAATGGATCTCTTCTCCTCTTCTTTATCAAACTCACGGCAGCAAGGGAAAATTAACCAAGCATGCTTATCACGGTCACACAGAAAAATCCAAATCAAAAGCTACAAATGCCAATTTCAAAGCTTGAAAGGAATCTTTCCACATACTTAACCTCTACCGTTCTTCCCCTTTCTTCCCTTGAGACTTACGGCAGCAACACAAAACAAACTATCCTTACAACATGCTACGAAATCATGGAAAACAAGAAATCCGAGAGCTACTCTTACCGCAGGTGAGTAAGCGTCTTACCTTGCTTCTTGGACTCACAACCGAACAAAAAGGGCTTCTAGGACCTTGGCCGACCACCGGAGATGATGCCCTAACTCCCTTTCATTTTCTGCCCGAGCTCCGCCATCGTACGTAGAAGAGAAGGAGAGAATGGTTTAAATTATGGGAAAACAGAGCATTAACTTATTCCTTTTTATAACTTAATATTTCTGTTAACTCCTTAAATAAATTCGCTATCTTTTCTAAATAGACAAATCCAACATCAACTTATCCCTTTTATAATCCAATATTCTGTTAATTATTTTAAATAAATTCGCTACTTTTTCTAAACAAACAAATCCAACATCAACTTATCCCTTTTATAATATTCTGTTAACTATCTTAAATAAATTCGCTACCTTTTCTAAACAAACAAATCCAAGATCATCTTTTCCCTTTTATAATATTCTGTTAACTATCTTAAATAAATTCGCTACCTTTTCTAAACAGAAAAATCTGTTTGCCCACTTGGTCAGCTGGGTTTTGACCGAGTCAAAGGTCGTGGGTTCAATTCTCGGCTTGGACATTTTTTTGTCGAAACTTCCTTCGTTTAGTAAAAATACCAAACGACCTCCAAAAATTGCATAAAAATACTCTAAAAATTTCTAAAAATCTCTAGAATTTTTCTATAGCATTTCTAGATTTTAATAAGGTCTTTTGGGACTCCAAATCATGAAATTTGGGGTGTTACAGGTCAAATGTCTACATTTATGATAAATGTAGTTGTTCAATTAATTTATATTGTAGATAACATGGTGTGTGGTGTCACACACAGAAGATCATGTTATCGGTTCCTTATAAATTATAAACAGTAGCTCACGACCAAGATGGAAAGGAACAAACCATTAGAAGGTCGTAGTGTAATTAGGTATTAGTTTATCTTAACTATATAATTATACTAGTACACTTAGAGTGTATTGAGTAGGACCATTAGAGGTCGTTCCTTTTATACTGACTTTATGAAGGAAAAAAGATCTCAGTTATTATGGAAGTGTGTGCTCTTAATCCTAATATAATAACAAGCACATATATTTGATATTTATTTCTTTAATTTGTCAATGGGTGAGATTTAGTTCGATAAATCAATAAGCCCGATAAGTAGGGAAATGATATCACTTATAGTGTGTGTTATTGATTATAGAAGGAAACTATGTCCTAGTGATCTAGGTTGATAATGTCCCCAAGAGGAGCTCATAAGGATTGTCATATTAAACCCTGCATGTGGACTTAGTCCGACATGACGATAAGGTTGAGTGGTACTACTCTTGGACTAAGATATTAATTAAATGAGTTGTCAGTAACTCACTTAATTAGTAGACATTCGATATCTTAAATACAGGGAGACTAACACACTCATAATAAGAAGGAGCCCAAAATGTAATTTGGGATTAGTGCGGTAGTTCAATAATAGTTCTTTAGTGGAATGAATTATTATTGATGAAATTAAGTTGTGTGTTCGGGGCGAATATGGGATGATTAATTTCATCGGGAGACCAAAACCAATTCCTTCTCTCGGTCCCTATCGTAGCCTCTTGTGTATAGAGATTTATACCCACCACATACCCACCTTCTTACCCATCCAATGGGGCCGGCCAAGCTAGCTTGGAACCCAAGCTAGGGCCGGCCAAGACCAAGTGGATGAGCCAATTTGGTGGCCGACCAAAGCTTGGGTCCCAAGCTTAGGTGGCCGGCCACTAGAATATTAAAAAGGATTTTTATTAAAAAAATTTCTTATGTGGATATCATGGTTTTAAAAGAGAGTTTAAAAATTAAAAATTTCCTTTTATAGCTTTCTACAAAAAATTAAGAGAAGAGATTAATCTCTTTCCTTATTTGTAGATTAAAAGGATAGTTTTAATTTTTGGTAAAAACTTTCCTTATTTGTAAATCATCTACATGTTTAAAAGAGAGTTTAAAATTTGAAATCATTCCTTATTTGTTGATTAAAAGGTGGATTTTAAATTTTAAGAAAACTTTGCTTTTTAACCATGTTCATGTTTTAAAAGAGAGTTTAAAAATTAAATATTCTCTTTTATAAGTTTCTACAAGAGATTAAGAAAAGATTTGTTATCTTTCCTTATTTGTAGATTAAAAGAGATTTTAATTTTTAGAGATAACTTTCTTTTTATCCACATGTTAAAAAGAAAGATTTTAATTTATAAAATTTCCTTTTTATTAACCAATCATGAAGGGATAAAATTATTGGAGAAATTTTTTATAAATTTCTGGAGACAAATTAGGAAGTTTTAATTAATTAAAACTTTCCTTGTTTTGGGGAGAAGAGTGGCCGGCCAAACAAATAAATTGAGAAGAAAATTATTTTTAATTAAATAAATTTTCCTTTTCAATGGCAAAAGAATTAAGGAAGTTTTTATTAAATTTTCCTTATTTGCCAAGACCAAGGATTATAAAAGAGGGGGTAGAGAAGGCTTCGTGGCTAATGACTCTATTCTATTTTCTCCCTCTTTTCTTCCTTGGTGTGGACGGCCCTTTTCTTTTT
The DNA here is from genome assembly GCF_018446385.1 of Zingiber officinale. Lineage (NCBI taxonomy): Eukaryota > Viridiplantae > Streptophyta > Magnoliopsida > Zingiberales > Zingiberaceae > Zingiber > Zingiber officinale. Next base: position 149,614,890 of record NC_055994.1, on the reverse strand, counting down.
CTTTCTTCCTCTTGTGTGGCCGAAATCCTTTATCTCTTGGAGCTTGGAGAAGGTGGCCGGATCTAGCTTGAGGAAGAAGGAGAGAAAGCTTGCATCCCTTGGAGCTTGGTTGGTGAAAAAAAGTTCTTCATCCTTAGAAGATATGCTTGGCCGAAACTTGAAGGAAGGAAGAAGAAGGTGCCTTGGTGGTTCTCGTCTCGGAAGATCGTTGCCCACACAACGTCCGGGATTAGAAGAGGAATACGGTAGAAGACCTAGAGGTTTTTGTTTGCAAAAGAAAAGGTATACTAGTATTTAATTTCCGCATCATACTAGTTTTATTTCTTTGTAAAAATACCAAATACAAGAGGCATGCGATTCTAATATTTCGAATTAGTTTTCGATGTTGTGTTTTTTTATTTTTCTTTTCCTTGTGATTTGATTGTTCTTTTTGGTTGACCTAAAGTTATTTAAGGAAATTAAATATTAACTTTCCTTAAAAGGCTTTGTCTAAGCGCGGTGGTGGTTGTTCCCATATCCAAGAAGGTCAGGTGCATCGCCATGCAGTCTTGGAAGCCAATTTTGGAAATTAATATTTAATGAAATTAATAACCTAGGTGATTTGGATCGAACGTGTTAAGTTCCGCAGGAGATCCAAGTCTAAACCTAAAAGAACAAATAAATTAAACTTTGGATCAAACGTGTTAAGTTCCGCAAGCGATCCAAGTTTAATTTAAAAAAACACATGATAGCTAGGAAAAGGTTCAGACCTTTGTATAAAATTTTTGTACAGTGGAACCATTAGGTTTTCCAAGTAGCAACCAAGTAGCAACCAACAATATGCTGTCATCATTATTTAGCTTGTGAGCAATATGATAACATTCGAAGAAGGCTCTAAAGGAATATTCCTCGACAAGTTATGATAAGTTGTTAGAATGTTGTTGAATGTTGTCCGTTGAGTATATCTCGGCCGGTCGTTAAGGTCGGCCACATTCATGCTTTCTTTTGTATTAATTTGCTCTGTCATGTATCAAATGTTGTATAAACCTTCTTAGAAACCTGGTATGATATATTGAGGATAATAACAATCAAGTATTTGTAATATAAAATCAAGCTTCTTTAAGCCCGACCGATCTTTATTCGATTGGGCTTTCATAGGAAATATTATGAGGCTAAATATCTTTGAGTCCGCCAGATCTTTAGCCCGACCGGGCGTATATGGAGATACTTAGAAAGTTAAGTGCCTTTGAGTCTGGACGATCTTTATTCGATCGGGCGTTCATAGGAAAGGTTATGAGGCTAAGTATCTTTGAGCCCAACCGGCCTTTAACCCAGCCAAGCGTATATGAAGATGCTTTGAAGGCGAAGTGCCTTTAAGCCTGGATGACTTTTATTTGGTCGGACATTCATAGGAAAGGTTACGGGGCTAAGTATCTTTGAGCCCGACCGACCTTTAGCGACCGACCTTTAGCCCAGCCGGACGTACATGGAGATACTTAGAAGGTTAAGTGCCTTTGAGCCCAGGCGACCTTTATTTGGTCGAGCATTCATAGTAACGTTAGAAGGCTAAGTATCTTTGAGCCCGACTGGGCATATATGGAGATATTAAGAAGGCTAAGTGCTTTTGAGCTCGAACGACCTTTATTCGGTCGGGCGGTCATAGGAAACGTTATGAAGCTAAGTATCTTTGAGCCCGATCGGTCTTTAGCCCGACCGGGAGTATATGGAGATACTTTGAAGGCTAAGTGCCTTTGAGTCCAGACGACCTTTATTCGGTCGTGCATTCATAGGAAAGGTTAAGAGGCTAGTGCATGTCTTTGAGCCTAAGTGCCTTTGTTCCCGGACGACCTTTATTTGATCAGATTTTCATAGGAATGTTTATGAGGCTAAGTATCTTTGAGCCTAGCTGACCTTTAGCTCGCGCAAGGTGTATATGGAGATACTTAAAAGACTAAGTATCTTTGAGCCTGACCGACCTTTAGCCCGACAAGACGTATATAGAAGGATTTATAAGGCTAACTCCCTTAAGCTCAGCCATCTTTTGTATCCGTTCACTACAACCCGTATCAATCATCATCATCATCTTACTATTTTATTAAGAATTTATATCCTTTAATAACTAATTTGGGTGAAGTCCAAAATTAAATTATATTAATGTCTTTTTTTTTCTTTTCACACTAAAATAATTTTAAGATTTATGAGTATATTTCCTAAAAACTATGTATTGTTATGGTTATTTTTAATCCTAATTTTATAATTGTCAAATATCTTATGTCAGTAATGTTAGAAAGTATATATTTTTTTGGTTTTTCTTTTGCTAAGATTAAGTGTGATTAAAATTTTATATTACATGCTCTTATCAGTATGTATCCCGCCCCATTTAATATCCCATATCCCATTGGGATGCTCTAATTAAGGGTGATCACGAATCAGATTGCTTTGGTTATTGGGGTAAAAAATTATCCGGTCTTATTAGATCAGATAATGTAAAATCAGGACCTACATCCGGCCGTATATCCGGCGGTTCTTATGTATCAGATATCCGACGAGTTGTCAGTTATTTCGATATCCGACTCTATATCCAATGAAATATAAAATATAAATATAAATATAACAAAAAAAATAAAATTTTTTAAAATGATAATAGACATTACTCATTACACGTTATAGCAGCTAATCGGAAATAGCTATTACAATGTGTAGTAGCTTATCGACAATAGTTGCTACAACGTGTAACAGCTTATCAACATTAGTTGCTACAAGTAGGGGTGATCGGATCGGGTTGGTTCAGTTATTGAGATAAAAAACTATCCGGCCCTACTAGATCAGATAATGCAATATTAAGACCCTACATCCGGCCCTATATCCGACAGATTATTTTTTTTCGATTTGGTTCGGGTCAGTATAAATGGGTTGGTCGGTCTGACGAGTTAACTACTCACCCCTAGCCCTAGCTCTAATAATCCCTTCCTTTCTTCTTCCACGGTTTGCGTCGCGACTTCAACGCCGCCGATGAATCCATCGGAATCGCTTCTCCTCCCCATTTGCCCCTCGATCTTCTCTTCTCTTCCCTTCCCTCGTCACTAATTCCCTATCCAATTTTCTTCGGTACGTTTCATCTCCTTCTCAGATCCGTTTTCGTCTTAGGGTTTTTTTTTTTGCTTTTCGATTTATCCTATCAGACGTCGGTTTCTCAACCTTCTTTGCTGCTTTCATCGTTGAGAATTAGATCCGGGTCTTGTTCAATGCTCCGATGGTGTTTGCCTTTTCTGATCTGCTCGGTGAAAGATGGAATCTTTGAGTTTGATTGCAGGTTGCCGTAGAAAAGTTTGAAATTTGTCTGCGTCGCTATGACGTCTTCCTGCTTCATCTATGTCGCTTTGTTGATCTCGCTTCTGAAACTAGCTCCGAGCATATCTCAAGATGGAAGGTGCCAAAGTCCATTGGTTCTCGATCATGAACTCGTTGATGGTTATATTCTTCTTAGCCGGGATAGTCTTTGTGATATTTTTGAGGACCGTAAGGAGAGACCTTACTAGCTATGAAGAAATAAAGAGTCTCAAGCACAAATGAACGAGGAGTTGTCCGGCTGGAAACTAGTTGTAGGCGATGTCTTTAGGGGGCCAAATTTCTCGAAGCTGCTCTGTGTCATGGTCGGTGATGGAGTGCAAATTACAGGAATGACAGTCGTGACAATTGTGTTTGCTGCTCTTGGGTTCATGTCTCCTGCTTCACGAGACAGGCTCTTTACCGGCATGATTGTTCTTTATCAATTCCTCGGAATTGTTTCTGGATACGTCAGAGTTAGACTTTGGCGAACATAAAAGGTGGTTTGGAAGGGTGGAGATCAGTCTCATGGTCTATTTCTTGTTTCTTTCCTGGGATAGCATTTCTTGTTCTGTGCATTCTAAACTTCATGCTGTGGCGGAGCAAGAGCACTGGAGCTCTACCGATATCATTGTTTTTCACTCTGTTATCTTTGTGGTTCTGCATCTCGGTGCCACTTACCCTTTTAGGAGGCTTCTTGGGCACTTGGGTGGAACACATTCAGTTCCCTGTGCGAACGAATCAGTTTCTGAGAGAGATTCCTGCTAGGAAGTATCCTTCATGGCTCCTTGTCCTCGGTGCTGGAACTCTACCCTTTGGCACTCTCTTCATTGAACTTTTCTTCATCCTATCCAGTGTCTGGTTCGGAAGGTTCTATTATGTATTTGGATTCCTGCTTGTAGTTCTCCTCTTGCTGGTCATAGTTTGCGCTGAAGTCTCGGTCATCCTAACTTACATGCATCTCTGCGTCGAGGATTGACTGTGGTGGTGGAAAGCTTTCTTTGCTTCTGGATCGGTCGCCGTATATGTGTTCCTGTACTCCATCAACTACTTGATATTTCAGCTTAGAAGCTTAAGCGGGCCTATTTCGGCAATGCTATACCTTGGCCAGGGTCGTAGCCAAGTGGAGACTAGGGGGTGCGACCGCACCCCCCCCCTTAGCTGCAGCCGATCTAACTTTCCCAATTTTTTCCATCGCGACTTTCCTCAAGCAATCTGTCTCGATCTCCGATCTACTCATGCGATTTTTCTTCAGGTAGATAGACCTCTCTCCTATCCCCTTACCCCCAATTTGTCTATAGCGCGACCTTGCCATGCCTGCCGTTAGGGATGTAAATGAACCAAATGGTTTGCGAGCTATTCGGAGCTCGATTCGATAAAAAGTTCGTTCGAGTTCGTTCGTTTATCTTATCGAGCCGAGCTCGATTTCGAGCTCGACAGTTTTATCGAGCCGAGCTTGGGCTTAAGGATATTCGGCTCGTGAGCTCGCGAACATGTTCGTTTATAGGCTCGCGAGCCAAAAAAAACGAGCCTTAAAACGAGCCTTAAACGAGCTCTAAAACGAGAAAAAAAAAAGATCTAAAACGAGCCTTAAAATGAGTTTTAAAATGAGCTAAAAAAATGAGTTCTAAAACGAGCTCTAAACAAGCCCGAAAATGAGTCCGAGCTCACTTAACGAGTTAGGCTCGTTAACTTTGATAATTGAGCTAATAACGAGCCGAGCTCGAACTGCTCGCGAGCTTGATAATTCTAAAATGAGCCGAGCTTGAGCCTTGTGATAAAAGCTCGATTCGAGCCGGGCTCGAGCCCGAATATAACTTAAACGAGCCGAGCTCGAGCCTAATACTGTTCAGCTCGGTTCGGCTCGTTTACATCCCTACCCGCCGTTGCCTCATAGCGAGGTCGAAAGGCCATATGCGACCTTAGTCACATGCCCTCAACCTCAACCGCGTGCCCTCGACCGGACCGCGATACTGATATTTCAAGTTGCATTCCACTGAGTTAGAGTTTGAAGAATTTCATCAAGACAACTATAGTCTTTTTGCTCAAAATGCAGAAATTTGATGGAGATTACTATCCTGAGGTATTGGACTTTATCCATTTTCATCATCTTTGTTATTCGTCTCTTCAAACTGCAATATTTTACTTGTTAAAGTGCAGACTTTACCTGAGATGTTCATTGTCAATGCTGGCACTACTTTAGGCTCCTTTGGAACACCGTTTTCTTGACCCAAAAACAACTTCAAGCATACATGTAAGTTCTCCAATATTGAAAGTATCTTATTTTCTGATATTTATTGCAATACATTTTGATTACTATATCATGAAGGTATTGGGAACAAAGGTCCAGAGTGCATTGCTTGAAGTTATGAACTCTTGATAGGGTCATATTTTTCTCTTCGTGATACTGCTAATATTTGTTCTTTTGATGGTTAAATTACATTCTCTTCGAATTTCAGCCAACTTCTTGATTTCTTGGGTGGCTTGTGCACTTGCTCTAGTGAAGGTGGATGTTTGAAGTTAACAATGGGCCATGGAATAATCCCAACCTTATGGAGGTACATTTATTCACTTACCATAGAGTTTTTTTTGCTTTCCATTTGGTCATTCTATCTGGTTTAGGATCTGAACTAAAAGGAAGTAGTCTCATATCCTAAAGAAAAAATTGATTGACTTGTTGAATTTACCCACATCTGTATCAATTCATTTCTAGCACCTTCGAGGAATATTTGTGCTTGAAAAATATGTTGTTTATAGTGATAATATTCTACATGATTCATTCTTTCATTCCATGTCATATTGTTTCTTTGGTGTTGAGGCAATCACTATTTTATCCTTAAAATAAGTAATGTTTTATTTTTTTAATTTTTTTTTTTTTTTTTTTTAGTTGAACCAACATTGCTAAGGCACACTAGATGAAAATGAAGCCTTTGTAGGGTCATATCTTTTGAAGACAAGCTTTTTATCTCACTTTTTTTTGTTCCTCATTTTTCTTCATCATTAGAGAAGAAGTAGCGGTACATGGACAATTGATTCTGGATAAGATATTGATGATCAAGTTCCTAAAAGTATTGAGCATAGACGTCTAGCTCTGTTCGTGAAGAAGTGAGTTCCCCTTCACTATATGGTTTTCAATTCGGTATATTCTGCTTTATTTGTTGGAATTCTAAGTTAGTCTTTCACTAGTGATGAAAAATTGTAATGATTTTATACCACATATGGTTTCAAACACATCTAATTCCACCTAATCCAATCGAACTCTAGAATTCATATTATTTTGATATTGGATGGGTCCGGGGCTTAAAAAAAATATAGTGTACCAATACATAACATTAACTCCTACAACAAAAGTCTATTATATATTCAAGAATCATATGGTTTTAGTTTTTGCGACTTTTATTATACATTTTATGTTGTATTAATTTTTTAAATTTATTGAATTCCTCCCCCAGTTGAAAATCCGAACTACGCCATTGACCTTGGCTATTCACTGATCATGGCGCTTGCTATCATGCTATCTATGGGCACCATCAGTTTCTTGGTCTTGTTCTACTTCGTTCATTGCCTTTTCTCGCTGGTGAAGATTGACTAAAGGCTAGGTTTCCTCCTCCAAGATGTAGTATAGTTCCTCAATGCCAGTAGTGATTGTAAGTTTAGTTACGATAGGTCTGATCAATTTATTTTTAAATTAGTATTCTAAATGGTGATTGAGGCGGCCGCTGCCGTCTAGGCAGGAGGCAGACCTCAACCACATTGCCTTGAACCACACCGCCTTGTGTTTTGGTGGCAGTAAAGTGTTTCTGATTTGGACTTGGGGGACTCATCCGGAAGCATCACTAGGTTTGGGCAACATGTCCGGACGAGTCGCCGGGCCAAACGACGGGTCTGGAATCATCACCGGGCTTCGGCGACAGGTCTAGACGTCGAAACACTGAAGCCGATCACATAATAGTATAAGTTTTTTTTTTTGATCAGGATTCAATTGAAACTTTAGATTAATAATTTTAATTATTATTGGAATAATTTAAATAAGCTTAATTAAAGATCAATAAAATTATTTTATTAAGTTAATATATATATATTTTAAAAATATTATTATTTATTTAAAAAATAGATTATAACTTTTTTTATTTTTAGATATTATCTAATTATGTATAAAAATAGTAAAAAAAGAATTTAGCCACCGAGGTGGTAGACGGTGACTGATCGCACCGCCATCGCCTACCGTTATTTATAACACTGCTTGAAATCCAAGCTTATGCTTCAAACTTTCTTTATAAAATGGGATTAATGCAGCTATTGCTGAAGTTTGCTGGTTTGATTTCATTTTTATAGTGAGTTGTAAATTTGATTAGTTAGTATAAATATATATTTAGGTGATTAACAAATGATCTTATCGGAAAGCGGTGGAGTAACCCGACCGATTATATTATCGTTGATTGGAAAGAGACTTTAAGATGGAGGAGAGAGCACCCCCGACGCTTCTTCCTTCTTACGTACACAAGAGAGAGAAAAGTGTTCGAGCAAAAATCAGGGAAGAGGTCTCTGGCACAGGCACTCCGACGCTCAAGTCAGTACAGTAGTCGAGTGAAAATGTGGAGAAGATGAACAATAGTAGATGTGTGCACGTATGCGTATAAACGTACATGGCTAACGGAGAGGATTTTTTATATCACCTCGTATAACTTTGTAATAATAAGGCGACATGGAAGATTTGGTGTCAGAAGATGTCGGGTAATGGAAGACGTACGGTATAGAAAATGTATAGTCATCCTCCAAGCAATCTTTCGTTACATTTATATGGACAATCTCTTATAACCTCCGCAGTAATGATGAAAGATGTACCACCTTCATAAGAAGCTTCTGTTGTAGAGATGCATCAGATATCAAAATATTCCATGGTTGATAATTGTTATTTTCTAACATGTGATTTTCTAACAACATTGTCTCCTAGAGGTAATCCGACCGGACTAGTTGCCGACCGATTTTATGATGGGAGATGGGCATGAGTAGGGAGATTTAGCCCCATAAGTCTGCTCGGCGCTTCAGGCCGACCGGTTATATGCAAAATGCCTTGGTGTTGGGAAATAGGGGAGCCATGTCCCGAAAATCTGACGGGATATATACTGAATTGTATTGTAAGTGGGGAGCTGAACCCCTAGATCAACCTAATACTTTAGTCCAATTGAGCATATATTAGAAGCAATACCTTTGGAGAAGTGGGGAGCTGAGTCCCTAAGGCTCGACCGACTCTTTGACTGCCCAAGAATATACTAGAGAGTAAAGCACTAAGCCCCTTAAGTCTGACCGGCCTTAGGGTCAATCGACCACACGCTGAGACTTGTATTTTAGGAATGGGGATTTACACTTTGTAAGTCCAACTGGTACTGGGGATGGTTGGATATAGGCTTAACACTTTATATGTGAAGTGGGGTGCTGAGCCTCTTAAGCTCGACCGACTCTTTATGCTAACCGTGTTTATTCTGAATGTCTTAGCATTGGGGGATGAGGAGTTGAGCCCCGGTGATATACTCTGATTCTGACTACTACCTCACATTGACTTTGACTACCATATCCTCTTGATCATCGATGCCATACCTCTTCTAGGTCCCATCATAATATACTGTATCACTAGCCTCCCTCTCATATCTAGTCGAAGGAGGCTCATGTCTGACTGACTAGACCCGAGTCTCATTTCCGCTTGATCGCTCGGTTGACTGGGCCCAATTCCTTTTCCCATCTAATCACCTATTCTATTAGTCTAATTGATTAGTAAGGCAAATCTTTTTTCTACCCGATTATATAATCGGCCGGGTTACTCGACTAGTCACGTGTCTGCTCTTTCATTAATGCTATAGTCAACTTTATTTTTCTCGAAAAAACGTGTCAAACGTTGATATGCTAAGTATCGTGCCGATGATACAATGGAAGACGTTTCTCATTGAAATGATTCAACTGTCTTATCTATCGTAAATGCCCATTTATGGGTAAGCATCATGTATCCCACAACCTCGTTCTTTGAAGCGACGGTTAACACACGCCTTATTATACGACACACGTCTTGTCGTACGGACCAACGACGCTTCCTTTTTTCAATCCAATGGTCAGCAATGATCAGACCATTTCAATCAAATGGTTAAGATTAGAAAATCTCTTATGGTTTACGTTTACAAACCCTAAGTGTTACAGAAACATCTCATTGTGGTTCATTCTCGTCTTTCTCGCCTAGTGATTTCCATCACCGACCTTCCTCCTATGACTTGTAGTAGTAAGTTCCTCTTCTTATCTTTCTTTGTTTTCATCTAGCCATGACTCCAGAAACTTTTGCTCCTTAGTACTCCTTACCCGTTTTGATTTTGATAACTGTGACCTAGAAACTCTTCGTCTTGCTTTTGAAATCCCTAAACAACTCCGCATCCGTATTCCAACCTCCCGAAACTATCCTCATCGTCCCCCTCCTGACTATATCACCCTTTTCAAATATTAGCTTCTCGTGGGTTTACTTTTTTCGATTCCACGTTTTCTGTTCGGGATAAGCTACTACTATATTCCACTCCAATAACTTGCACCCAATGCATTCTGCACCATGTATGGAATGTACATTTTGTTTCGTCTGTATGATATTCCTCCGACTCCCTTAACTTTCACTATTTTTCTTATCCTAAGAAATCAGAGTCAGGGGTCTTCTTGTTCTAGTCTCACTCCAAGGCAATATTCTTTAAGGACCTAACTTCATCGAATAATGGATGGAAATCTCAGTACTTTTTTATCTAAATGCTTGAGTTGGTTTCCTGACCGATTGAATGGCAATCAGACCTTCCTCCTATTCCCGACCTTGGAGACTACATTGTCCGACCTTTGTTTTCTCCTCGGAGAAGGTGGTTGGTTTGAAATTCAAAGCTCCGAGGTTGTTACACAAAGGCCTGCTTTATTTATTTTGATTGAGCCCTAGTCGAGCGGCGCTTGTTCTTTAGTAAGAGTTGATAACTTAGCCTTCATGTTATCACTAAGGTTCTTTTTATCTTATGCGGTGGATACCTTTTTTCTGGCTTTAGCTTCCGAGTCTCTTCGAATGGATGAGGCCAAGATGGATCAACTAGCGCAAACACTCTTAGCCGTGTAGGATAATCAACCAGTCGGGCCTTCGGGAGAGGCTTCCAGTGGTCGGCCAGATGATACCATCTCGACGCCTACTGCGGAAGAAGGGTTGCCTGTCAACCTTCTCCCAATACCTGAAGATCCTCCTTCTGATCTCGAAGCGCCCTTGAAAAGGAGATGCAATAGGCCACGCCTCTCTCCTGTCATTCAATTCTCTGAAGGATGGACAGGTACAACCACTGTGTCCTCTCACCATCTTACACTTGTCCGGGAGGAAATCATTGCTCTATCCTCCGAGCAGGAGTCCACTCTCCCTTATAGTAATCTAGCTCGAGAAGAAGATGTTGGTATTTCAAGGTAGTTTTGATGTGATCAAATAAATTAAGTTAGGTCATGCTGTGTTTAATTCTGTGTCTAAATGTGTAGGAACTTAGGAGCGCAGGAAGTCGAGCAAAAGACGCAGCTAGTGAGAAAAACAACACGGGAGAGAGCCAACGAGCTCTGTGCGTCCGAGGGACGAGGTGCTGCGGAAGAGTAAGCGGGATGACGAGAAGGAGGTGCGCGATATTTCTGAGAGACGAGAAGCTGGAGCGGAAGGTTGCCCGAGAAGGTCGAAAGTTGGGTTCGGCTGAGCCCTATTCCGGATGGCTAAAATCACCTAAGCAAGCGGTGCCGAAGCGGAAGACCTGGACCAAGGCGAGCAAAATTGGAGCAGCGGCTCGAACCTAAAAAGTACGGGGTTGACTTTGAGTGTTCGAGCGCTCGGAACCCTTCCGGGTGCTTGGAATCCAAATTCTATCATCATTGACGTAGACGTTGACTGTTGCGTCGGGGATAGTTTTTTATCTCACTCCAAGCGCCTGTAACGCTTCCAGGCGCCCCGACCAAGGCTATAAATAAAGCCTTGATTCAGAAGCTAGAAAACAACAAGAATTACTGAGCAACACTTGTACACGCTTTCTTCTTTTTTTAACTTTTTCATTTTTGTTCATTAATTGCTGTAAAGAGGTTTCTCCGCGTGAAGGAGTTAGTAGTGCGATTCATTTCCTTAGATTAACAACCTTCTCAGTTGTAATCAAGTAAAAACTCTGAGCTTCTGTCCTTTTAATTTCTTTATCATTTTCATACAAGTGTTCTTTTAAGTTCGAAAAGAGTTTATTTTTATTTGTGCAGGGCTATTCAAGTCCATTCTAGCCGACCAACGGTCCTAACAAGTGGTATCAGAGCCTGGATGTTTCAGGAGGATTAATGGCCAATCGAAGCAAAGACGATGGCCGGATCGAGCATCTACCCACTAAAGTTCGAGGGGGAGTTCGCTAGCTGGAAAAAGAGAATGCAAGTATTTTTTAAAATCGACTTTGAATTATTTTTAATAATGAAGTTCGGTTTTGTAGCACCTGAGAGTAAGGGAGAATACCAATGGACGAAAAAGAAGCAGGCCGACTACGTGACAAACGACAAAGCAGAGTTCCATCTGTTGAGCGCCCTTCCGCCACATGAAATCAACTGAATCAGTATCTACAACTCAGCAAAGGAGCTTTGGGAGAAGTTCCTTGAGTTACACGAAGGGACGTCCGAAGCCAAGCTTGCGAGACGGGGCTTACTTCGTAACTAGCTCACCAACCTACGATTTGAAGAAGACGAAACGATTGCACACCTTCACTCGAGGATTAAGGAGCTCATCACCGGACTTTCGAATCTCGGAGAAAAGGTAAACAACCGAGATTCGCTAAGATAATACAAAATAGGCATCACTAGTAGATGCCTTCTATATCCCTAAGGACTTAGAATCTATTAGCTTAGAAGAATGATTTTTAACTTTTGAAATGCATGAATCCAGATGTGCAGGTACGAAGGAGCCTAAGCACAACATCACCTTCAAGGCAACGAGAGACGAAAATGAGTCAGAATCCTCTCTCGATGACAATGAAATGGTAATGATGGTAAGACGTTTTAAAAAGTTATTTAAATCAATAAAAACTAACCATCCGCAAGAAAGAAAGAAAAGAATAATTAGATGCTACTACTGCAACGAAGAAGGGCACGTTAAGGACAACTATCCTAAGTTAAGGAACAAGGATAAGGACAGAGGAAAGAAGCCTGTCCAAATGAATAAGTACAAGACTTTAAAAGCGACGTCAGACGAAACGTTGTTTGAATCGGAAGTTGAGGCTTTCTTTGGACTTGCATTAATGACAAGTCATCAAGAAGATGAACACGAAGCAAGCTCGTCCGAAATGAGCATCGAGAGAATCGATGAAGGGGAAGCTACATCGGAAGTAAGCAGCAGTTCAGTGGGAGCTATGGATAACGAGATTGACTAGGTAAGTCAGATACGATCTCTACCTCCCGATAAATTATTTAAATTTGTGAAATTATTAACCAAAGATAGTTGCAAACTTGAAAAATAGGTTAAGAAATTAAAGTTAATTCTAGCAAATTCTTGTCCATTAGAAGAATTTGACAAAATAAAGTTAGAAAATGATAATTTACAACTAGAAATAAATAACTTGAGAAATAATGCATGCATACATAGTACAAGTGTTAGAAAATATAACCTGAACTGATATTTTAAATATCATAAATGACAAATTAGAAACATTTCAAAGAAATATGTTCCTAAGAAATTCCTAATTAACCTAGTTGGAAGGAACTTTTACTGGGTTCCAAAGTCTTGTCTTAATTGAAATTTAATTAGACTTAGAACTTTCAGAGAGTATATTAAACGTTTAATATCCTTATGAGACTTTGTCTAGAAAGTGGTTGTTGCTCTAATAACTAATAAGACCTAGTGCCTCGTTACTGCCTGGAAGTCCAATATTAAAATAAAATATTTAATTGACTAATTGATAGAGCATTAAAATTTAAATTAGATAATGTTTTAAATAGTTACTCAATTTTTTTTTACTTGGAAAATTCTCAAATTTTTCTCCACAAATTTGTTTAATTTTAAAAAAATTCTCATTTTTTTTAACTTAAGTTATTTTTTGCTTTACCAAAATTTATTTTATACATGCACAGAAATTTTATCTTTAAACTTAGAAAATTTTTGTAATTGAAATTTTCTTACGTAGATTTTTTTTTTTTGCAACACTTTAAAGTTTCTAAGATTATTGTAAATTTTTTTTATATCAAAATAATTTTCAGAATTTTCAAAACTTGATAAGTTTTTTTAAAATCAGAGTTACCTTTAGATTTTTCTTGGTACCCCATTTTTTATGTGATCAAAGGGGGAGAATGAAAAGATTAATTCTGGGGGTAGGTAGATTTCAATTAATTATTTTTCACTTTAATTGCCTTTATTTTTATGTTAGTTTACCCTAACTTAACTTTGGTTGCTCGAATAAAAAAAAGGTGAGATTGTTGGTACCCCAAAGTAATTTTGATGTGATCAAACAAGTTAAGTTAGGTCCTGTTGTGTTGAACCCTGTGTCTAAGTGTGAAGGAACTTAGGAGCGCAGGAAGTCGAGCAAAAGACGCAGTTAGCGAGAAGGATGATATGGGAGAGTGCCGACGGGCTCGGTGCGTCTGAGGGACAAAGTGTTGCAGAAGAGTATGTGAGCGGACGAGAAGGTGGCGCGCAACGTTTCCGAGGAACGAGAAGCCGGAGCGGAAGGTTGTTCAAGAAGATCGGAAGTTGGATTCAGATGAGTCCTATTATGGATGACCGAAATCACCAAAGTGAGCGGAGCCGGAGTGGAAGATCCGGACTGAGGCGAGCAGAACTGAAGTAGAGGACCCGGACAAAAAAAAGTCAACAGGGTTGACTTTGAGGGTCCAGACCCTCGGAATCCAAATTCTATCATCATCGACGTGGACGTTGACCGTTGTGTCGGGGATATATTTCTATCCCACTCCAAGCGCTTGACACACTTCCAGGCACCCCGACCAAGACTATAAATACAGTCTCGGTCCAGAAGCTAGAAAACAACAAGAATTACTGAACAACACTTGTACACGCTTTTCTTTTTGTTTAACTTTTTCATTTTTGTGCGTTAATTGCTGTAAAGAAGTTTCTCTGTCTGAAGGAATTAGTAGTGCGATTCATTTTCTTGGATTAACAACCTCTCCGATTGTAATCAAGTAAAAACTCTGAGCCTCTGTCCTTTTAATTACTCTATCATTTTCTTGCAAGTGTTCTTTTAAGTCCGAGTATGATTTGTTTTATTTGTGCAGGGCTATTTATCCCCCTATTCTAGTTGGCCAGTGGTCCTAACAGAGGAAACCACCTCCCGTCCGGGTGGTTCGTCGGCCGACCTCTCTCCACATTCTCTCCTCCTTTCCAATTGCTTTACCAGCTGAGGCTCCACTCGCCGAAGCTTCAGCCAGCCGAAAGGCTGCTATCAATTTTCGGCGGTTTACAAAGTGTCATCCGCCTAGACGATATCCTCTCCGTTGGTCCTCGACAGGCCTTCAGCTGAGTACTATTGTAGGGCCAATTGATTGAGGCCTAGGAGCTGACCATGAACCGAGCGGAGAACAATATTTTAGATAAAATGACGGATGGGTATACCTACGACCTAACCACAGTAAGTTTCAATTTTTTTTTGTTTTACCTTTTTACCCAGAATACTTCTAATGATGACTTTTCTGTAGCTTTTGGGGAGTCAGGATGAATCTAACCCGATCCATGGCGGCCCTATCTCGGGAGAACGAAGTCTTGAACGGTCGACTATCAGAGGCGGGGTCTATCTATGCCCCACACCCCTTAGGAAAATCAGGGTCAGTGGGAGCAACTGAGCGAGTTAAAAGGGCAACTCCAAGAAGCTAAGGCAATGGTGAAGGCTGAGGCAGAGAAAGCGAAGACATCCGACGCCGCCCTGATGACAACTGAAAATAAACTGCGGTCCGAAATAACTAGGCGGACCAATGTGTTGGCCGATCTGGATGGAAAAATTGTTGAAGTCCAGAGCCTCTCTACCCAGCTACAGGAGTTGAAGGCTGCTCACACCTCGGAAATGGGTGCAAAAGAAGTTGAGCTAACAACCAAAACCCATTTGTTGTCTGAGCGGCAACAAAGTATGAACGCTCAGAGGATCAAGATCGAGTCTCTTCAAGCAAAATTAGAGGCTACACAATCCACACTGATTACCTCCAAGTCTGAGGTGGAGGGAGTCGCATCTGAGCTGATAGCCTCTCAGGTGGAACTAACCACTTACCAGGCGGGAAGACGAGCATTTTGAGACGAAGAAAATAGCCTACCTTCAATCTCGCGATTTCAATATGTCCATCGTCAACTCCATCAACAAAGCGTTTCTTGTTGGGGCTGAGGGGGCTATTATGCAATTTCGTGAAGGTGGTTACCTGGTGTCCGAACCTCTCACCTGATTATTACACCGCTAAGGGATATTAAAGGAGCTCCCACCCGTAATTCTCATAGAATGTATTGAATGTTTTCTCTTCTCATGGGTAAAGAAAACTCTTTAATTTGCTGAATTTTATTTTATGTTGGACTTCTATTTGTTCTGGTTGCATATTTGGTCATTCTCCATTGTTAATTTTCCTTTAGTAAAACAAATCTTGAAGATTCAATCGGCTTCCAATCGACCGAGAGTTCGAGCACTCAACCACTTACAAAAACCTCAAAGGTCCGACCGGCTTTCGGCCGATCGAAAGTTCAGGCACTTAACCACTAAAGAAAAACCTCTAAGGTTTGACCAACTTTCGGTCGATCGAAAGCTGGGCACTTAACCATTTAACAAAAACCTCTAAGTTCCGATCGACTTCTGACCAATTGAACATAGGGTAACGACCATACTTAGACAAAGCACAAAACCCTCAAGACACGATCGGAGCAAGAGTCGGTCGGCTCTTTAGGTGACTTGGCCTCTAAAAATAGAGGCCCTCATCGATGCGCGCTGGTGTCTTAGAATAATGATTTGCTTGTCATATTTGTCATGAATGCGCTTTCCCTATTATCGACACATGTCTAACAGCGGCAGTTTTTACGATGTGACAGGTAGCGCACGGTTTTTTATAGGGGCGCCATTCCTCTCTCTTTTCCAATCAAATGGCTGCGACAGTGGACCCACCTTTTTTTTACCTTCCGCATCCGACGGTCTCTTTTAAAAGGAACTCACAGGGTTCCTTCAAGAAACCCTAACACTCTCATCTTCGCATCTCCTTTCTTCTCTCTGAGGCTAACTGATCCCCATGCTTCCACAAGTTCCGGTGAACTCTTCTTTTCTAGGTTTTTCTTCAACCATACCCTCTGAATCCCACCATGAATATTTCGAGTGTGTGGTACACTTGACTCATCTCAAGCTTCGACGGGGTAGATGTGGACAATCTTCAGTTTACTTATAAAGTCCCCAAATCTCTACATGTGATTATTCCCATCGACCAGGATCATCCTCATCTTCCCCCTTCTAGTTATGTAATTGTCTTTAAAAAGCAAATCCTAGCAGGTTTACGTTTCCCTCTTCCCTCCTTTTTTATTGAAGTGAGTTGGTATTTTCAACTCTCTTCAAAAGTTATTTCTCAACTCCATTTGCCTTTTATACGGAGTTGCCATCATGTTCCACTTGTTCGGACTTCCCTTAAACCCACGAGTGTTCTATTTCTACTACCCTCAGCAAGTAACCAACAACTTTTTTTGTTTCCTCACTCGTCCAAAAATTACCCCTTTTGGTAAGGTCCATACCCAAGACACTCAGTGGAGGGATAACTACTTTTTTATTCAACTTCCCACTTTAGTGTCTTGGTTAACTAAGTGGCTGTTGTCTTTTCCTCTGGCACCTGAGCTAGGTGACTTTCGCACGAAGTTGGTCTTCAACGAAGTTACCAAGAAATTGGTCGGTTTGTAGTTTGATACCACTAAACTACTCGAGGAGGATGGGATGTTGTAAATGTTTGGGTTGAACCCTATCCGTATGGGGCTAAATTCCTCCTTTAGTAGGAAATTTCATTTCTCTCCCCCCTTTCACTAAAACCCTTTTCTTTCTTTTGTAGTGGAGATTATGTCCATGGCTTTTCTTTCCAAAACCGTCAGACTGGATGTTACTACATTGAATCGGCTAGAAAAAGCAATCTTAGAGGCGCGGGAGGTTGCGCGGGAAACTTCGCAATCTAATCGTCCTCAAATACCAAGCATCGCCTGTGAGTCTCCTGACTCGGATGTGCCGCTCAGATTTAGGCACAAAAGAAGTCAATCGGATGCATCAACTCTGACTAAACAGGTGAGGGCCAACCGAGTGTCCTCCACTCCTACAACCCGATCAGATGCATCAGCTTCGACTGAATGAGTGAAGGCTGAGAGAGTATCCTCCGCTCCTACAGCCTGATCGGATGCACCGGCTCTGACAGAACGAGTGAGGGTTGGGCGGGTGTCCACAACTCCTACAACCCGTTTAGATGCACTGACCCCTACTCAACGAATGACGGCTAAGCGGATGCCCACAACTCCTGCCTTCAATCGGGGAAAAGCCTCGATGGAAAGTTCGCATGTACAACAACAATGCCTATGCCTTTGGAGCCAACCAAGCCTAATCCCGCGCCTTCCACCTCCGTATGTCCTCCCTGACCAGCCGACCCATCCTCGAGGGATTCTACGGGGCTTGGCACGCCTTCTGAGCCTGAGCCCCAATTTTGCGTCTATGTTGGTTTACCATCCCAGCAAGGGAGGAGTTCCAACCCCCTGTCACCCTTCGGGGTGGTGAATTTAAGAGGATCGCTGGTGGAAAGTTGGACGTGTGGAAGAAGCCAGCCGAATGACTTCTCTGCTCCTGCTCGTGCGGATGAATTCACCACCACAGTAAGTTCTTAACTATATTTCCTTTAGCGAGTAAAACTTCCTGACATTGGTTTTTCTTAGACTTTCGTAGCCGGTCTGAGCCTAAGTCATTTGGTGGTGGACTTAGTACGGGATAATAAGATCTTGAAAGATCGTGTAGCTAAGTTAGAGTTCTCAGCAACTTCTGCCCTAACCCCTGAGATGGTCGGGCTATGAAAAGAGGGAGAAATTCAAGCCCAGTGGCTATCTACGCTGGAGAAAGCCATTGATGAGACTCAAACAATTGATCTCCAATAGGAAGAAAAAAAAGGAAATTAGAGATTTTGTTGTAGACCAATGAAACCTAACTCTGGGTGGAAACTACAATGAAAGCCAAGGCAATATCCGACTTTGGCACAGAAAATTGCTGAGTTGGAGGAGTTAAAGACCACCCATGTGGCGGAATCAGCAGCAAGAGCGAAGGAGCTATCCACTAAAGACCTGTTGAAGCTATCCACTAAAGACCTGTTGATATTGGAGCAACAGAAGGATTTGGATACATAAGAAAGCAAGATAAACTCTATGCAGGCTGAGCTGAAGTCTGTTTAGTCTGAGCTGACAACATACTAGGTCGGGGAATATGAGCGATTTGAAGCCAGGCAGAAAGCCTATCTTCAATCTCATAGTTCAACTTAAAATTTGGCCATCACACAATAAGAATGTTTACCCATGGAGCTGAAGGAGCGGTCCAACAACTCTGTAAGGCGACATATTTGACGGCAGAGTCGCCAAAACGGTTCATAAACCGCTAATGGACTTTAGACAATTTCCTTAAAGACCTCTTGAGTAAGCTCAACTGATTTTATAGTGTAGATATTTTTATGTATTGAGCCCCTCCAAGAGGGTGTGAAACCAAATTGTAAATATGTATTGATAATCATTAAATCATACCTGACCTTTTGTATATTTTCAGCATTAATTGTCAAATCCTTTGGGCTCATAAAATGAACTTCGAGTGAACGTTCCTTAATAAGAAATGTCCAATGCCTCGAAATCAAGAACTTAGATACGTAAGCAATTCCATTTTAAATAATTCAGTCGGGCAAAAGAATCCAATCAGAGTACGTAAACATCCGATATTTAAACGCGAGGGCATGCTCGCTTATAATCCGGTTGAGTGGCTAGGGAGTCTGGAGCATATTTTACAACCTTGCCGAACGACTCGGGAGTTTGGAACATAGGCATAAGAGCATACTCGCTTATACCCGCCGGGAGGCTTGGGAGTCTCAAATATAGGTGCGAGAGCATGTTCACTTATAACTTGGTTGAACGACTCGGAAGTCTGGAACATATTTATAACCCTACCAAACGACTCGAGAGTTTGAAACATAGGCACGAGAGCATGCTCGCTTATATCCTATCGGGAGGCTCGAGAGTCTCGAACATAGACACGAGAGCATGCTCGCTTATAACCCGGCCGAACGACTCAGGAGTCTGGGACATTAACGCGAGAGCATGCTTGCTTATAACCTGACCGAATGGCTCGAGAGTCTGGGACATTGGCGTGAGAGCATGCTCACTTATAACCCGACCGGGAAGCTCGGGAATCTGGGACATTAGCGCAAGAGCATGCTAGGTTATAACATAGCCGGGAGGCTCGAGAGTCTAGAACATTGCCGTGAACGAGATTTCTCCGCCTTCGACTTGTGTCGAAGGAGTCGAGTAGTTGAGCTTCATTTGCCTTGAATTAGCAACATCCCTCATTGTAAATAAGTAAATCATCTGTGTCTCATACTTATTTTATGTATTTTTAGTTTCCTTTTAAAGTGTTTATTTTAATTAAAGTCATAAGTTTTGAGAAGGGTAATTTATTTTTTTAGGACAATTCACCTCCCTCTTGTCGGTCGTACGAGACCTACAAATAAGGTCGTAATCTCTGAGCTACTAAGACTAATCCATACGTCAATTTCTTGAGAGCAGTATAGCGGCACTCGATATCCTTCAATAAATTATTCAGGAAATATACAGGTTGTTCTTTTCTCTATTGACTTACTAACACCAATCTGACGACATTCTCAATGGTGGACAAGTACACCTACAAAGGTTTGTTCACTATTGGTTTTGCTAGTATAGGCAAGGCGGATAGATAATTTTTTAACACTTCGAACATCTTATTACACTCAGTATCCCATTGAAATTTGGTCACTCGATGGAGTATCTTGAAAAAGGGTAAGCTCCGGTCAATCGATCTTGATATGAAGCGAGATAATACTGTGATCCACCCTATCAACCGTTGCACTTCCCTCAGATTGCGTGGAGGAGTCATATCTTGTAAAACTTGCACCTTACTCGGGTTAGTCTCAATTACATGCTCTGTAACTATATAGCCCAAGAAGCGTCCGCTCTTGGCTTCGAACAAACATTTGCTAACGTTAAATTTGAGCCTGTACTCTCGCAATATTTGGCAGGTTTCTTCTATGTCAGTGCACAAATTGACCGCATGGAGTGACTTAATTAGTATGTTGTCCACGAATACCTCCATATTGCGCCCAATCTGCTTTTGGAACACTTTGTTTATGAGTCGTTGGTAAGTAGCTCCTGCATTTTTTAGTCTGAATGACATAACATTGTAGCAATAGGTTCCTTCAATAGCAATGAAGCTAACCTTATCTTGATCATCGGTCAATGGGACCTAATGATAACCTTGGTATACATCCAACATGCATATCAACTCGCGGTCGGAGGTTAAGTCCACCACTTGGTCTATTTGGGGCAAGGGATAATAGTCCTTGGGGCATGCCTTGTTTAGATCCCAGAAGTCGACACATACTCGCCATTTTGTTCCCTGGTTTAAACACCATGATGGTTAACGAGTTTGGGAATTGCATTTCCTGAATATATCCGACCTCCAACAACTTATCTATCTCCGTCTAGATGATTTTATTTTTCTTGGCTCCAAAGGCTCGTTTTCTCTGCTTGACTGGTCGAGCATCTGGGTGGACGTGAAGCACATGTTCCATCACCGTTGGCGATACACCCATGATTTTCTTAGGTGTCCAGACAAAGACGTCATTATTGCATATTAAACACGTGACGAGTTCCACTTTAAGTTACAAGGCTAGATAGGCAACTATCTGGGTGGTTGCTTCTTGTCAACCTAGCTGAATTTGTACTTATTCCTTTTTTTCATAGACCAATGTCGGGAGTGCTTTATGGATGGTGTTGACTTCCATTCCCTGTGCTCGTTCCTGGCTACAGTTGACTGTGTGAATTTTCAGTCGACGGGTATGGGACTTTCTCGCCCGATTGGAGTCTCCATCGGTCGGGTCTCCTGTAATATACAAATTTCCCCTCGAGCGACATTATTATGATTTTCTTCTTGTCGCATCAGGGGACGCTCCTGCTCAACCTAGGCGAGGGCTTGGGCATGGTTTTCTTGCTATTGCGGCTTTTGTCGGCAAGGCTCGGCGCTTTGATGGTCTCTTTGGGGCGATCCATTTGGGTGAGTGCTGGTAACGTCGGCGGTTAAGAGATGGTTGTTGACTCTCCGCAAGTATACGGAAATGTCGTAAGTAATAATAAAAGATATTGTATCCACAGAGACTGGTATAAGCACTAAAGATATCTCAACGCGAGTTAGCTAAACAATCGATCAATTGGTTTATCAAAGCTAAGTGCAACTATGAAAAGGAGACAATAGAAACTAACGAATAAGAAACAAGAATAAGGACTATGATAAAAGTATGTTTTAGGAGTTTTGGTTTTTTTGTAATGTTCTTCAATGTAAATGGTCTACCAAATCTTATTTCTCAATTGTCCCTCATTTGTAGAAGGTTGCCGGTTCTCTCTTGCAATAGACAATCGGCCTAGGACTAAAATATATCTAAATATGATCAATTAGGAATGAATGTATGTTATCCTGACACGGGCTTGCCTGTCACGTGCGCCCCTCGGATAATCAACATAAGAATCCATCACTTCTCAACCCCATCAAGATATAAAGATTAATGCCAACTATCCATCCTACCTCCTTGAATGACCCTATTTCACCTTCAAGATCACCCCTCAAACGTTCTTACACGGGCATGTCTGTCACGTACGTCTCTCGGAAAATTGAATGAGGAATTACCTCTATAAAATCCACAAGATATCCAAACATTCAATTAAGTATGGTAATTAGGCACAATCACAACAATCCATACAAGATCAAATTGATACAAACAGGGCAAAATCATAAAAATTGGAAATTGGCAAATCCACAAGAGTTTTATATCAAATCTTCATTACAAATACTCCCTCCATCCTAGAACAAAAGATCTAATCCATAGAACATGGAAGGAAACCCGAAAAGAAGAAGATTACAAGCATTCTTGATCCCCAAATCCAAGAAATGAGAGAAAGAAAGCTTATCTACGATGAAGAGCGGTCTTCGGATCCAATCCTCGATTCCGGAGTCGAAACGTTGAAGATCTGCCCTCAAATCGTCGGAAATCCCTCCAAGAAGGTGGAGGAACACCCCAAATCTTGATTCCCCCCAAAAGACAGAAGATCCCCTTTCGAATCAAGAAGAAGGCTTTATATAGAAGGGAGGTTTGGGCGCCACACGACCCCGAGGCACGGCCATGTGAGGTTCACACGGCCTGCTCCACTTCCCTCTCTGTCTACCTCACACGACCGTGTCTGAGACACGGTCGTGGCACACACTGCTTCTCCTTCTCCTGCACGGTCGTATAGATCCACATGGCCTGCACTACCTCTGCCTCTGGAAACCTCGCATGGCCGTGTGGTACACACGACCAGGGTCTTCTTGGTCTCTGGAAACCTTGCACGGCCGTGTAGATCTACACGGTCGTGTAAGGCTTCAGCTCTGGATGGCTTGCATGGTCGTGTAGTGTACACGGCCTGACTCCTTCTGGCTTCAAATCTTGGCACGGCCGTGTGAGGTTTACACGGCCGTGACAACTTCCACCTCTACTGCAACCACACGGCCAAGGATCCCCACACGGCCTGGGCAACCCCCCATGGCAGGGTCGTGTGAGGTTCAGGAATGGTGCCTTCCTCCTTTGCTTCGTTTGCAGATTTGGCCTTGAACTTGAATCCTTCACCAAATCCGACTCCTGTGTACAGAAAATGCACAAAAGCAGATCTCCGAACAAAAAGAGTAAATATGCTAAAAGGAAAGTTGGAAGTACGAAAATGCATAGATAAAGCATGCTCAAAATATGTGAATGCACGTCCAAACATGCATAAAAGTGTATACAATCTATGCACATCAATGGCGAACGCTGGCGGAACCCCTGGTTAGCCGCCCAACGCTTCTCCTGGTTAAAATGATAACAATCTTCAATGTTATGGTTAGCCGCCCAACGTTTGTTGCTCGGGGATAGTCTTAGGGATGTAATCGAGCCGAGCCGAGCCGAACTCTTGAATGTTTGAGCTTGGCTCGTTTATAATCGAGCCGAGCTCGAGCTTTATTTAACGAATATATTCATGGCTCACAAGCTTATTCGAGCTTTATCAAGCCTAAACGAGCTTAATAAATATAGATTATAAATTTAAATATTCATTAAAAACTAAATTATATATTTATATAAAATTTTAATATTCTTATTAAAATTTATAATTTTATTCTAATAAATAAATTTAATATATTTATCAATATTTTTCATAAGTAGAGTGTAAAATTTAGAAATTCAATATCAGAACTATTATTTTTTTTATTTAAAAATTGATTCATGAGCTTAACGAACGTGTTCACGAGCTAACGAGCCGAGTATTGCGAAGCTTGAGCTTTGCTTGTTTATCTTAACGAGCCTCATTAAACGAGCTCAAACGAGCTTTTATCGAATCGAGTTTCGAATAGCTTATGAGCGGTTTGGTTCATTTACATCCTTAGGGACAGAAGTGTGAGTAGGTTGTGCTACTTCCCTCTTCCAAGCGGATTGAGCTTCTTCCATATTAATGAACTTGGTCACCATTCCAAGTAGGTAGTTAAAGTCTCGGGGGTTTCTTGATCAGGGAGCAAAAGAAATCGTATCTATGAGCCCTTGCAAGAAGGCGCTCACTAGGATCTCCGGGTAGCCGAAGGATCATTTATGGCCACTGGTTGAACTTTTTGATGTATGCCCTTAGCGTTTCCTTGGGCCCTTGTTTCAGGGAGAACAAGCTCAACGTTGTTTTGTGGTATCGACGACTAATGGTGAATTGATGAAGGAAAGTTTTGCGGAAATCCTTGAAGCAGCAAATGGATCCTGTCAGATGCTGGTTAAACCATCTCTGTGTCAAGCTTGAGAGAGTTATAAGAAATACTCAACACCTTACACCATACGTGTACTGATCAAGGATGACGACGTTTTCAAACTTGAGAAGGTGATCCTCCGGGTTCGTAGTGCCTCCGTATTTCCCTATAGTCAGGGGTCGGAAGTGGTTTAGCAATCTATCCTCCAATATCTCTTGAAAGAATGACATGCTAATCTGTTCGAGAGAAGCACTAGGGTCCTGATCCTTTCCCTTTCGTGGGTCCCGAACGGGGGCATCTTCGGAAGATGATGCTTAGGGCATTTTTACTAGGCCCACTCCTCGAAGGGCGTGTAGAATAACGCCCGAGAATGGGGGCACAAGCGGCAAGCTGATTGGTTTCACAAGTGCCTTGATGAAGTTCATCGTTGGTGGAGGGGGAATTGGTTGAAACCCAATAGGATCTTCTACTCGGGTCCCTCGTTCAGTGTGAGTGTCTGTTACCTATGCAGCCAGGTTGCACGACAATGGACCGTTCTCTGCGCTCGAGCTACTATTAGCAACTCTAAATCTTCTTGTGACAAGGTGATTGCGGTTAATCATCCAGGCTTGTCCATCTCTGCGTTTCAGATTCAGGCAAAGTTTCCACAAACAACACCAAATTTGATCATGTCTGAAAGCGTTAGAGATGACACGCTGGGTAGATGGCTTGATCGTTGATGGGAAAAAAAACTTTGAGATGGAGGAGAGAGCACCCCGGATGCTTCTTCCTTTCTGCATACACTAAAGAGAGAGAGAGAGAGAGAGAGAGAAGCGTTAGAGCAAGAACTAGGGAAGAAGTCCCTAGAGCAGACACTCCGATGCTCAAGTCAGTAGAGTAGTCTGGCGAAAATGTGGAGAAGATGAACAATAGTAGATGTATATGTGTATACGTGTAAGTAGGGTTGTAAACGAGCCGAGCTGAATCGAGCTTTAGGGTGTTCAAGCTTGTTTGATAAAATAACCGAGCCGAGCCGAGCTTAAAATGAACCAAGCTTTTGAAATGAGTGTTCAAGTTGGTTTGATTTATGTTTTATGAGCTTGAGATTGTTTGAACCTTGGCTTGAGCTTGGTTCGTTTAGATGTTATCAAGCTCTCAATTCAAGTTTGGCTTGAGCTTGGTTCGAGCTTGGTTTGAGCTTGGTTTGTTTAGATGTTATCAAGCTCTCAATTCAAACTTGTTTGATTGTTTGAAACTTTTAATTGTTTGATTGATTATTAAGATAGATAATTTAAATTTATTTATTTATTTTATTATATTGTATTGTTTATTTAGCATATTGAAAAGAGTTTTATTAATAAATATGGTTCGTGAACGTTTTTCACGAACGTTGTTCACGAACGTTGTTCACGAACGTTAACGAGCTGAACACATATGTGTTCAAGCTTATTTGTTTAGCTTAACGAGCTGTTCAAACTTGTTTGTTTAATTAATCTAATGTATATTAAGCGAACATAAACAAGCTCTTCCCAAACTGAACACCAAGCTTGTTCACGAACATTTGGTTCATTTACAGCCCTACGTGTAAGCGTACCTGGCAAACGGAGAGGGCCTCCCTTTTATATCACCTCGCATAACTCTGTAATAATAAGGTGACATGAAATATTCGATGTTGGAAGATTTCAGATAATGTACAATCATCCTTCGAGGAATCTTCCATTATATGTATATGAACAATCTCTTTTAACCTCTATAGTAATGATGAAAGTTGTATAGCCACCTTCATAAGAAGCTTCCATTACAGATATGTGTCAGATATCATAATATTCCTGGTGGATAATCGTTATTCTCTGATAGGTTGTTGTGATTCCCTAACAACATTATCTCTTGGATGCAGTTCGACTGGACTAGTTACCGACCGATTTTATAATGAGAGAATGGCATTAGTAGGGAGCTTTAGCCCCATAAGTTTGCTCGGCGCTTCAGGCCAACCGGTTCTATGCATAATGTCTTGGTGTTGGGAAATGGGGGAACTATGTCCCGAAGATCCGACCGGATGTATACTGAATTGCATTGTAAGTGAGGAGCTGAGCCCTTAGATCAGTCCGGTACTTTAGTTCGGCCGAGCATATATTAGGAGCAATGTCTTTGGAGAAGTGGGGAACCGAGTGCCTAAGGCTCGAACAATTCTTTGACCGTTTGAGAATATACTGGAGAGTGGAGCACTAAGTTTCTTAAGTCCGATCGACCGTAGGGCCGACCAATCATATGTTGAGACTTGTATTTTAGGAATGGAGATCTACACACTATAAGTTCGACTGGTAAGGGGATGGCTAGATATAGGCTGAGAACCTTGTATGTAAAGTTGTGAGTTGAGATCCTTATACCAATCGGATTTATTCTAAATGCCTTAGCATTTGGGGATGAGGAGCTGAGCTCCAGTGATATACTCCGATTTTGATTGACACTTCACCATCGATCTCACCGTGTCCCATCATAATATACCTTATCCATAAATATTTGACAAATAAGGGAGATGAAAATTTAATTAGCAACGCTAAAAGAATTTAATAGAAGATCCAACTGTTGTTTTAAATTATTATGAGATTAAAATTAAAATTAAAATTAAAATTAAAATTAAAATATAAGATAAATTCTAACTCCAAAATTCTATGGATTATAAAACTAATAATAAATTCTGGATATTTAATTTTAGTTTTAAAATATATATTATTGCATTGTTTTATGGAAGAACGCTTGCTTTAAATTTTAATTTCTGTTTATTTTTTTTTCCCATTATATGCATTTGTAAATGGTGCCGGACCTGCCGGTTCCGTTTAATTGAGCCAAATAAAATTGTTGGCCGGTCTAAACAACAATCTCGACGCTCTATTTATTGACACCTCACTCTGAAACCCTATCAGTGAGACACTGACGACGACGATGGAAGATGAAGGTGTCGACCCTACGCCCGCCCTGCCGGAGGCGCTCGCCTTACCCGATGCGTCTGCGCTACCCGATGCACCGTTCCATCCTCCCGTTTCCTTTGGTGAACTAAGAGATAAGTTCGATCGTTTTTTAAAAGTTTTTTCTGCATATGTTACGGATCTGGAAGCTGAGAAGGAGGAAGAAATCGCTACGCTGCAAGACTTCATGAAAAGATTTGAAGAAATTGTGGAAGGAAAACTGGCCTCCAAATCCAAATTCAAGATGATGACCAGAGAACTTGTCGAATTCAAGCTTTCAATTGCAGAAACGGAGAAAGTCTTCAACTACTTAAAGAAAGACTTCGATGACCTAAAGAAAGGCTACGAAAATGCAAAGAAAGCCTCTGAAGACTCGATCAAAATGTTGGAGTCCTCCCTGGATGTCGCCACGAAAGAAATAGCTTACCTCAATGCTGAAAGAGAGAAGGGCCAGGCAAAATGAGAGCCCGCTGCTGGATAGTTCGATCTCTGCTATGACAAGTTATCTCTGTAAATAAAGATACTCATTTCTTTTGATGTGACATCTTATTTGTCTCTTAAGAGAGACTGGTTTTCTTTTAATTGCTTTTTTTGTATGACATTGATTAACTAGCACTATGAATTTCTCAATTAAAACTCTAGGCCTCTAGCCCACACCGTCCAGGTATCGTTTCTGGTGAACTCATGGTCTGATTCATATGGATCGCAGTTCTTCATAACTACTCTCAAGGCTTCTAACATCTTCTTTGATGTGCATAAGTTCAATTTTGTATTTTTATTAGTCTTTCTTCATCCCAAGTTTAACATGTCAACTTATGGTATATTTTTCTTTTTCCTGGCTAGTGCAGAAAATTTCAGAGCTCTATGCACAGGTATCTTGGACTTTCATCACTAGTTATTCTACATCAACATTTGTATATTGTTGTATTAAATGAGGGTTCTAAATGTTGTGTACCATCTAAATCTTGGTAGCAGGCCAAAAGAAAATCTTGGTAGCAGGCGACTTGCTTAATGAGTGAAACCGTGGTCCTAGAACAAATAGCATCAAAACTACTAATTCTGGTGATAATTTTCAGCAAACTCTTAGCATCAAACAGAATGATAATAGCAGTGGTTCAATTGACAAGGATGAATACAACTCTCCTGATTTCATAACGAAGTATGAATAAGCTTTGTTTTTTGTAATAAATTCATACAGCGAAGATGATGTTCATAAAAGTATAAAATATAATGTCTGGTCAAGCACTCCAAATGGGAACAAAAGGCTTGACAATGCCTTCCTAGCTGCTCAAGGAAAGATGGCAGAAAAGGGTGGCAAGTGTCCCGTGTTTCTCTTCTTTTCTGTAAGTAGACCTAACTTCTCCTTTTCGAAGGTTGGCCTAACTATCTAATCGCAAAAAATGATCCTTGATTTGGTGTTGCTGTCTCCTACATGGATGTCATGACACATGCATTTTTGTCATTAAAGGTGTAACTTGGCTTTTAAGGTAAAATGTCCTAATCCATTAAGTGGGTGTATCATCTCTTCAAGTGTTCCGCATGTTATTATTGAAGAATTTTGCCTTTTTACAAATGTTGTTTTATTGAATGCTCAATTTTTTTTATTTGCCTAAACCTTTGAATCTTTTGTTGTTCAGGTTAATGCAAGCGGTCAATTTTGTGGCGTTGCAGAAATGTCAGGCCGAGTTGATTTCAGTAAAAATATGCCCTTTTGGCAACATGACAAATGGAATGGCTTTTTCCCAGTGAAGTGGCATATAATTAAAGATGTTTCAAACCCACGACTCCGTCACATAATATTGGAGAATAATGAGAACAAGCCTGTAACAAACAGCAGGGATACACAAGAGGTATACCTCTCTATAGTTTCAACTGTGAATATGTTGATGCTTATCTGCCTGTTAGAAGGTTCTGGGTTTCCTATTATAATGTTCTGATAATTTACTAGATGATTGTGTTTTCAAAATACAATCTAAGGATCATCCCATTGACTCGTAACTCAAAATACAAGCACATGAAAAATGAAAGTTCAAAAATCATGACCATGTATTTGATTTAAGGTATTATCAAACCTCCACTAATTTTCACTTAAGACGTTGTGTACTTCTTAAGGATTTTGAAAAATGATATGGCACGTTATATATATATTGAGAGAAAGAGAGTCTTCATACTCTACTTACCCTATGACACTTATACCTTGTGAGCACCATGTGTAATATTATTTTTTTTTTAAAAAAAATAGCTTTAATATTATAATCTAAATTCTTAAGCTCTAAAAAAAAAATACTTGGTGCTCACAAGGTGAATACCATAAGGCAAGTAGAGTAATATTCTATATTGTTAAAATGCCTTGATAATTACTAATTTGGAAGGTTGCTTTAGTAGAAGTTAAAAGTATCAATCTTATGAACCTATAATTAAGTACTTCATCCTTCTCCTTACATTGGGATTCATAGTCTAAAGGAAGTTCAATGCTCTCTTGCCGCTTAACTGTCGCCTCATATATACCTTACTGTATTCTATATGTTACTGGATGTGATGCTAAGTACTTGAAATCTGTCAGGTTAAGTTTCCACAAGGCACTGAGATGTTAAACATTTTCAAGAGCTATTCTGCTAAAACGTCCATATTGGACGACTTTGGCTTTTACGAGAATCGCCAGAAAGCACTGCAAGAGAAGAGGGCTAAGCCTACTACTCCAACTCTGGATAACTCTCTGGTAATCATTTATCGAATTACTTGTTTTGCTCGAAGCAGTCTCTATGAGCACTAATAACTCTCTTACATCTTGATGCGTATTCTCTACAGTCCAAAATAGTTGAATCATCTCAATTCCAGAAGCTAGATGATTCCAAATCACATAAACTTGTGTTAGTCGAGGTGAAGGAAGCACTACCATCTAAATGTTGTGTACCATCTAAATCTTGGTAGCAGGCGAAAAGAAAATATTTTTAGCCTGTATGGTTTGATGTTGTGTTTAATGAGAGTTCTAAATGATGTGTACCATCTAAATCTTGGTAGCAGGCGAAAAGAAAATATTTTTAGCCTGTTTGGTTTGATGTTGTATTTAATGAGAGTTCTAAATGTTGTGTACCATCTAAATCTTGGTATATATATGATGGTAATCGGATTTACTCCGAGTAATATTAAAATATTTTCTTGAGAGATGGGTTTTAGGACAAATCTACAAATTAGAGTTTGGGTGAACTGAAATTTAATATAATAAATTATATATTGTTATTAATACATATAATAAAAAAATCATTACATTATATGTACAACAAAAAAACTACAAAGATAAAACCAAAATAGAATGGAAGTCATCCTTTTTTCTGATAGTCTTAGCTAGTTCTAACAACAAGAAAAGTTAAAATAAGAGTTACTTTTGTTGAAGAAGAAGGACTAGAGTTGATGTTGGTCGGTTGGAAAACAATAAAAGAAGGAAAGAAGGATGACGCTTGAGAATAGAAAGTAAAAAGAGAGTTATTGTTGGGGGGGGAGAAGAAGGAAAAACTCCTAAGCTATCGTTGGAAAAGGTGAATAAGAAAAAGCAATTAAGCTATGGTTGAGAAAAACAATAGGGAGGAGAAGTTTAGAAGAAGCCAACCCATGGAGATTTGTGCTTGAGATAGTGGGAGGGAAGCTACGTATATGGAAGAGAATAAAAAGAAAAGTGAGGAGAGAATAGTTTTTCTAAAAAATTTCCTCATTTATTTTAAATAGATTGGACTAGTTTCATTCAATTAAATTTGGTTTAGTCTTGAGTAAATCAAAACCAAATCAACTCCATTTAAAACAATATATTTTTTATTTTCAGCCTACTTGATAGATTTTGTTCGATCAAATCCGATTTTAAATTCGCACTTTCACTTCGTATTTGGTGATTCAGTTCCTTTATTTATTTTGTTAAAACATCTAATACTTACTAAATATGAGCGTCACCATTGGGATTCCGTTCAGGCCTAGAAATTTAGGATATCTGATTTAAGTATGGGTGAAAAGTAAGATGTCCTTATCTATCTTTTAATTAGTATAATATGGATTGATGCTCCCGAATATAAGTTGATAAATTATTTTTTTCCCCTAATTGTTGTTGTTGACCCGGGGCAGGGTGGAATGGTAAATGACAAGGTGATTTTCCTAATTGTTGTTGTTGACTCATGGCAGGGTTGGGCATATATCTCTCAGTGAAGATAAATCTCATTTAACTCATATTTTACCATTAATGATAAGTAGATTAAAATTAAAATATTATGATCTAATTATTTAACTAAGTATGTAGGAGTTAACAGGTTTGGAGGATTTGACATTAGACTAAAATCCAATTAGGTCCGCGGGACCTGCTAGCTAATGCGAAGTCGAGATAAGTCTACGATGTTGGTCCTTTGCGACCGACAAGAAGGGGGGGGGGGGGTGAATTACCCTGCACAATATAAAACAAACAAAACAACTTTTTCAATTTTTTAAATTAAATTAAGACAAAGTTGTTAATAGTAAATTAATTAAAAAGAAAGTAGAGGCAGATCTTTTTATTTGATTTGCAATCAGAAGATTAATAGTTCAAGACCTTGAAAGCTCACTATTAAATCTCCTTCTAGTGGAGAAACCTCTTACAGTAGTTCAGCACTAGATCACAAAGTAGAACGGAATAGAATATTGTTTACTAGTGTTCTTCTGACTACTAAGATCATGATTGTATTTATAGTCTTGCTATGGGTGTCTAGGTATGGATAAAACTTTATCTACGATGCAACAGATCGCGATTGCTCGATCTAGATAAATTTCTCGGGTCCGAGAGCTTGGAATAGCTCCAGGCGCCCATACCGCCTTCGCACAGGGGCACCTTGCTAAGGCACCCCAGCTGGACCAGACTAGTCTAAGCACCCGGACCACAGTCAACTTAAGGTTGACTTTTCGTCCTGGTCTTCTGCTCCGGCTCAGCTCACTTGGGTGATTTTGATTATCCAGAATAGGGATCACTCGAACCCATTTTCTAGCCTTCTCGTGCAACCTTCCGCTCTGACTTCTCGTCCCTTGAAAATGTCGCGCGCTTCCTTCTCATCGACCAACGTACTCTTCCACAGCTCCTCATCCCTTGGACGCACCGAACCCTTCGACTCTCTCCCGTATCGTCCTTCTCGCTAGCTGCGTGTTTCGGTTGGTTTCTTATGCTCCTAAGTTACTACACACTTAGACACAAGGCATCAAACCATAATAGGACCTAACTTGACTTGGTTGATCACATCAAAACTACCACGGGGTAGTTACACGTGGGACCCAAATCTAGCGGGAAGTCC
The DNA here is from genome assembly GCF_018446385.1 of Zingiber officinale. Taxonomy (NCBI): domain Eukaryota; kingdom Viridiplantae; phylum Streptophyta; class Magnoliopsida; order Zingiberales; family Zingiberaceae; genus Zingiber; species Zingiber officinale. The sequence goes on along the minus strand of NC_055994.1, from coordinate 149,582,295 downwards.
AGTTTGTTGGATCGTGATGCACGTAAAGGGGGGGGGGGGGGGGGGGAATCATGTGGTTTTCAAAAACACTTCTTTTTGGTTTAAAAACTCGAGTACACAACGAAAAGTAAGAAATTTGAAGATAAGGAAATACAATGAGAACACAATCGATTTTTTACTTGGTTCAGAGCCTTCGGCGACTCCTACTCCAAGGCCCAGGTCCCGCGGACCTATCGATGGGCAATCCACTAAAAACCTCTTCCGATACCCCCAGAAGAGAGAATCGAGTGTTGGTGTAATATTCCCTATGTCAAGGTTGACCTGGTTGACTGAGCTTGAATTATATCAAGTTCGAATCCTGATGTTTGGGTTTCGATGTTTGACAATACATGTAGACGACACATGGAGATTGTAGGTGTAATCATTCGTGTGGGGAGATTGTGAAGGAGAGTCAAGTAGGTCAAGGTTGACTGGATACTTGACTGGGAAGACTTAGTGAGTGAAGCTAGGCAGTTTGGAAAGTCCTGGTGAGTGAAGCTAGGCAGATGAGAAGACCTAGTGAGTGAAGCTAGGTAGTATGAGAAATCCTGATGAGTGAAGCCAGGTGAAAGTCCTAGTGAGTGAAGATAGGCAAAAGGAAAGTCCTGATGAGTGAAGCTAGGCAAATGTGAAAGACCTAGTGAGTGAAGCTAGGCAGTATGGAAAATCCTGGTGAGTGAAGCTAGGTGAAAGACCTAGTGAGTGAAGCCAGACAGTATGAGAAATCTTGGTGAGTGAAGCCAGGTGAAAGTCCTAGTGAGTGAAGCTAGGCAGAAGGAAAGTCCTGGTGAGTGAAGCCAAACAGATGAGAAGTTCTAGTGAGTGAAGCTAGGCAGAAGGGAAGTCCTGGTAAGTGAAGCCAAACACAGGAAATCCAGATGGATCAAGGTTGATCAGACATCTGATGTTGGGAAGTCCAAGTAAGTCAAAGGGTTGACCAGATACTTGGCACGAGAAAATCCAGATTGGTCAAGGTTGACCAGACATCTGGTGAAAGTCCAAGTAGGTCAAAGGGATTGACCAGACACTTGGTAAGGGAGTCCTAGCAGGTCAAGAGTGACTGGATGCTAGGCATGATGTTCCAACAGGTCATGGTTGACCGGATATTGGTTTTAGGCACTTAGGGACTTGATTAGAGCAAGTCAAGGTGATTCAATCGATTAGTTGATCGATTGAATGAGTGCCACGACAAAGGCATCTCCCAATCGATCAGTGGATCGAAGTGTCGCGCGAACAGAAAGCCTCCCAATCGATCAGCCGATCGATTGGGAGCCTCCAATCGATCGATCAATCGATTGGGAGGTGTGGTTTTTGCGCGATAAGGCCTAGATCGATCGACCGATCGATACAGGCAATTCCCAAGAGCACAGAGGCACTCTGGATCGAGCGGCTGATCGATCCAAAGCCTCCCCAATCGATTGGGAGCAATCCAATTGATTGGGATTTGACCGTTGGCGTCGTATTTAGCTGGTGGCGTGCGATTTCTTAGAGAGAGCTCACAGTTTTCATCCTAGATCTTCACAGCGCTTCCAAAGCTTCTCCTCAGAGTTCTCACTGCCAGCTCTTGAAGTTCTTGGAGGTTTTTCTAAGTCAAGAGGCGGATCTACAGCAAGAAGAAGAAAGCTAGGGTTAGGGTTTTCTTGTACAAACTTGTAAGCTTTTGCTTGTATTTTGTTCCCTTTCCCTTTCTTCTTGTAGTGTGAACTTGTAGGGATTCTCCGCCTTTGGTAGTTACCATAAAGGAGTGTTTTATTAGTGGAGGGTGCGTGAGTGTATGGATCCTTGGATTAGTCACCTCTTGTGAGGTGGATACCAAGTAAATCCTTGAGTTAGCGTTGTTGTGTGTGTTTCTTTGTATTTCCGCTGCATATCCATGAAGAAACAAGCAACAACGAGCACGAGATCGCGCTGAGATATTCACCCCCCCCCCTCCCTCTATCTAGATATTTGGTCTCAACAAGTGGTATCAGAGTGATGTTGCTCACCGGAATCATCGCCGGAAGGGGTAAAACGCTAGAGGGTGAAGAAGTTGAAGCAAATTCGTCAAAATCAAGAATTCAAGAAGCTCAACTTCAAGATGGAATTTCGAGATGGACTCGAATTCGATACGAGGGTGCCTCCACCATATGTATCCACAAGCTTCGATTCTTGGAAATCAAGAATCGAAAATTTTTTTATGAAGGAGATAGAGCAATGGTTTGCTCTAATGGAAAGATTCGAAGTTCCAACAAATTCCAAGGGCAAAATTCTCAAGAGAAGCAAGTGGAGCTAAGAACAAATCCAAAGATGTGAGGCCAATGAAAAAGTGACCAGCTTTTGGTCAATTTATTGCCGTGCAACATCTTGGAGCAAATTGAAGATTTTGAAGATGCCAAAGAGCTATGGAGCAAATTGGCCAAGATTCATGAGATCCCCTCCACTGTACCAAATCACAAAGAATCCAAAGAGGGTGACTCGTTGGATCAAAATCAAGAGGACTCCGAAGTTGAGAGATGCTCAATTTCCAAAGAAGAAGAAGTTCAAGAAGCCTCATCTTCAAAGGAGTACAATGAGAAGAGCAAAGAGGGAGCATACTCTTTGTTCCATGTACAAGATGAAGATGATGAAGCCTCCACCTCTAGGATTGAGGGGGAGTGTAGATTATTGACACCGAAGCAAGAAGAAGTCTCCACATCCGGGTCAAGAGAAGAAGAGGATGAAGAAGCTTCCACCTCCATAAGTCAAGTCAAATCTATTGGAGGAGTATCATTATCAAATCAAGAGGAAGCATCTACCTCCGCATCAAAAGGAGGATCAAGTGTCATCCCTACACATGAAGGTATAAATATTTTAATTAAATATAAAAATCACATTATATGTTTTGAGTGTAGACAACATGAGCATTATAAGAGCAAATGCCCTAAATTGGCTAAGAAAAAGAGCCAAGTGACATTAAAGGGCAAGGAGAAGTCCAAGGAGACCGCTCCCGGAACAAAGAAGAGCAAGGAGCACATTGTGTGCTTCTTGTGCAACCAAAAGGGACATTATTGGAGTCAATGTCCAAAGGGGAAGAAAGCGGTCAAGGCTCAAGGAGGAAACACAAGTCAAGGGGGAGCCTCCATGGTAAAACGAAAGATATCATTTATTGAGCCTATTCCCTTGACTAATAGTAAAAAGCATGCTAGTTCTAATTTATATCATTTTAATACTATTTACCACAAAAATAGGAAGCATGATGTCATTCAAGAAAAATATGTGGCTCTTCATGCTAAGACTATCACCCCTAGGGTTAGTAAGGTAGGTAAGGGTCTAGGCAATAACACTAAGGACCATAGTTATAAGTCTCGAAATAAAAATGCTCAAGGATTTAGTGAAAAACCAAAATTTAGGAATTTATGGGAAGAAAATTTAGAAATGTTTAACTTTTCTAACTTAAGATAACTCTCTTCCTTTAATTTTTCTAACTTAAGATATCATTCTCCCCCTTTGGCACACATCATTCTCCCCCTTTTACAACAAAGTTAGTTTTGAGTTTGATATTACCTATCCCAATTACCTTAAGTTTTAATAATAAAGTCAGTTTTTGAGTTCGATATTACCTATCCCAATTTAATTTAATTTAATTTAATTTCATCCTTAGTCATCTCACCCGATCTATATTTTCAATCGGGGAATCCTATGATTTTGTGAGATGAGTTAAGTTAGATTTTAGAATTTGGTTTAACTTTGTGTTAGATTTAAGTTTAGCTTTAGGTTCACCAAACAGACATTCTTTCGATAAACTTCTAAGCTGTGGTGAGTCACCTAGACATCATTAGAGTAGCCACGCCTTCAAAATTTTTAAATAATCCTATCAACTGAACTTAGTACAAAACTTTTATCTAACCAGTTAGGATTAATAAGGGATAGCTTCAATTAGTTCTACTCAGTCAAATACACTAGGTCAAAGTCATATCTTCCTAGACATGATAGACAAAGCTTCCATAACCTACTATCATCTAAAACTTCTCCAGTACCATTTATCAAGTTAAACTTTTGTTCCTATTTAACTTAGTCCTAATTTATTGAACTATTGCTTTGGATGTGCCAACTAGTTTGGAGTCTCTCCTTGAATTATTGAACTTTAGGTGTTAGGTTTATGTCGATTTATTTTATAGTTATAATAAACTTTGTTCTAGTTTAGATTAATTTTATTTAATTTAGGTTTAGTTACTGCTTTGTTTGACTTTATTGAATTTAGCTTAGAGAGTTTAATTTTTGAGATTAAGGTTGGATTATTTAGTTTATTTGATTTTAGATAGTATATTTTATTTTTAGGTACATAATATTGATTGATTCTTACTTGTGTGGTTAGACACACTTTTGAAACCCAGATTTTAGTTTGATTTTTATTTTGATTTACTAGAGATATAAATATTTTATTAGTTGAGATGGACTTCTATCCTAGTCCAGATTTATTGTACACAACTCTTTGTAATATAAGTATCATATCAAGGTACTTGGATCAAGTTGTGAATTTTTCTAGTAGTTGTTTTAGTTCAACTACTTCGCCTTTCAATCTGAAATTGTCCTTTTCAAGTTTTGCAACTTGAGTCAGAATTTCAACTTGAATCGGCTCGGTCGTTGAGATTGATTTAAGTTGTTCGTTAAATGTTTTATTTTCTATACTTAGTTCATTTATTTTATTTTCAAACATAGTTAATTTCCTATGTAAACATGCAATTATTTTAAAAAACTTTTTGCTTAAAATAGATTGTACCTCGTTAGACATGAGTGTGAACTCGTGGCTCGATTCGAGTTCGGACCCACCTTTTGATTCACTTTCAAATTCTAGTTTGTATGTCATTAACGCGAGGTAGTTAGTGTGCTTCAGGTAGTCATTGTCTGATTCCTCCGCGGACGATTCGTCCCAAGTCACCTTGAGGGCTTTCTTCTTCTTGAGAGTCGGACAGTCATTCTTGTAATGTCCCTTCTTGTTACATCCAAAGCACGTAACGTTGTCTTGTTGTTATTTGGAGTAGACTTGATCTTCTGCATATCCCTTTAGATGAAGTCTTTCTTTCTCCAATTGAACATTTTTTTACCAGGTTCACTAGGTATTCTTTATCGTCTGAGTCTGGGTCAGACTCATCTTCTGGTTCTGGTTTAAGTCTGGATTTTTCTTTTGATGATCTTACAACAAGAGCAATATCTTTCTCGGGTTTAATGTTAGTTTGTTCATGTAGCTCTAATTCACATAAGAGTTCATATAATTTTAATTTAGACAAATTCCGCGAGATTTTGTAGGCATCCACGATGGATGCCCACAGTGCATTTTTTAGGAAATGTATTTAGAGCATACTTTATTAGATATCGGTTCTCCATCTGATGGTCGATTGTGTGGAGCATGTTGAGGATGCCCTTTATCCTCGCGTGCTACTGACTCGCAGACTCTCCTTCCTGCATTTTGGTATTAAATAATCTATTTAAGAACAAGTCTCTTTTAATTATCTTTGTGTCATTGGTTCCCTTGTGTAGTTCTATGAGCTTGTCCCATAGCTCCTTTTAGTTTTTGTGTGGGTTGATGTGCTTTAGTTCCTCCTTTGATAGTCTGCATAGATTGTGTTGAGGGTCTTGAAGTCAATTTGGGTCTTTTTCTTCATCTTTGGATTCCAATTTTCTGGGTTCATTAGAATTTCAATGTTATGGTCGACTAGCGCCTTGTATCCTTTGGTGACGCTAAACCACTGGCCGAAGTCGGTCTTAAAGTAAACTTCCATTCATCTATTTCAGTAGGGGAAGTCATCTCCTTTGAAGAGAGGAGGATGGGTAGTGGTATATCCCTTAAGTTAGGCCATTTTTCACTGAAATAGAGAACCAAAAAGGAGGTACTAAGACTTGGTCTTGGAGCAGAGTTTGAAAAAAATATCGAAAAACTTGAGTGGTATTGCACCAACTTCGAGTTAAAACGAATGAGAATCATTATCTGAAGAGGTACATTTTACCAATTCAGATAAGATACGAAATACTGAAAAAAATGATTCTCCCGGCTTGATTGATGGTTGCACTAATTCAGAGCAGAACTTGCTTTGATACCACTTGTTGGACCGAGACGCACGTGGAGGGGGGTGAATCACGTGGTTTTCAAAAATCTTATTTTTCAGTTTTGAAATCAAAGTGTGCAGCGAAAAACTCAGTTAGAAGGTGAAGTAGAAAAGCAAGCAAAAGAACACGCAAACTCGATCAGTTTACTTGGTTCAGAGCCTTCGATAACTCCTACTCCAAGACCCAGGTCCCGCGGACCTATCGACGGATAATTCACTAAAAGCCTCTTCCAAAACCGCCGGAAGAGGGGATGTTGTATAAGAGAATCAAAGAAGTGTAACACGCTACACTTCCCGTTTGCAAAAAAGTACATAAATTAACTTTTGTTATTCAACACTGTTGTAATTGGTCGGTTTTAATTTCAGTGTTAAGGCGACTTCTCAACGTCAGTTGGGCCTAGTAGAGTCGTAGCAGGGCAACAATAGGAAGCTAGAGCAGTTGAAATCTAAATCAGACGTTTAGAAGCTCGTATGGAGGTTGTGTCTTGAATGCTCCTCGACATACCCTTTTAAAGGGTGTGAAAGGCACCTTCCATGGCCTTGAAGGTGCCTTCAATGGTCAAAACTTTATTCCAAACAGCTCGCTCCTTATCTGCGATGAAATCTTCGATTTTATCCCTTTGAAGACGCCTTCTATAGCACCGAATGCGCTTTCCATGAATAGTATGAAGACGCCTTCTAATGCTTGAAGACATCTCGAGTACTATTCATCTGAAACCTTTTTTTGCTCCTTTTTGTCCTACAGGTTATGTTAGTCTAACATGGTAATATCTAACGTACAAAATAAGTTTTTGTACAATCATAAGGAGTATTAATTAATTTCTATCCTTCATGGATCAGAAACTAGTCAAGGTCTAAGTTTAGGGATCCAAAATGGACCTAACTGGACCGACACCTACTTTCCCCTCAATTAGGACACATCATCACTTGGTCACTCTCCTCTAGTGACTTATCTTTACTTGCCAATTTGTAATCTGTTGACTAACCTCTCGACCCACCAGATCTTCATGTCAGTTGTTAGGTCCGCAGACCCAACTAGACTTTGGTCAGTTGTCAGGTCCCGCAGATCCAACTGTACTTCATATCAGATATCTCTATCTGAGCTTCGTACTGACTATCGGGTCTCATGGACCTACCTGATTTTATCCTGGTGTCAGGTCATCTAAACCTGTCAACTCCGGTATACTTAGTCAAGTAATTATATCATAATAATATATAACTTAACATACTTATTATTTATCAAAATCTGAGCTAGGTTCTCAATATAAATTGCACTAATAATTTTACCATGCACCTCCTATGTATCTGTGTACATATATTTATCTTATATCCGTATTCTTCACTTGACAATAACTCCTCATCATGTATAGCGCAGGTAAAAAATAATTACATAGGATCCTTATTAAAATGAGGTCTAGTTAAATAAAATAAAATAAAATAAAATATGTCAATGGGCAGACAAGTATATCTTGTCAATCCGAGATCTGAAATATGAAGGGTAAAGATGAGAGAGGATCCTTTAGTTCATTTTATCTGGATCCGAGGATGATTTATTATGTACTTATGGTTAGATCATGGTCATAATTTGATTGTCAGTAGTTATGATCTTTTTCTGATTTTATTTTCTCATTCAGGTTATAGTTTCGATCAGGAGGCCACCCGGAAGTTCAAATTAGGTTTGGGCTTTAAATTTTTTTTTTTATAGGTTGGGAGGTAGTGATAGAGACTGAGTTGCGTTTCTTTGATAGATAGACCTAAACCTTAGGTAGTTGTAGTGTTGTTCTATAAATCACCAGTTAGAGAGGCTCGAGAACTTTTTATATAATTCTTGGTTTCTTATCCCGACACTTCAGGTCTTATTGTAGCATGCATGCTATATTGCCTTACTTAGCCATCACAAGTTTTACAGAATCAAGAACTATAGTTCCGTCTTCTCTCTTAGCAAGTTACCCCCGCTCGACGTTCGACAACCCAGCCACCTGTCTACCGCATGTGGCCTCCTAGGACAGTGAATACAGGGAGGGATCGTAATTAATTACGGTTGAATTACGATCATGATCCGATTTTAATTGTATTATGGATCATTCTTTAATCTATAAAAGGTGGACCAGAGGATTGATCTGGCTGACGACTGGCCTTATGATGATACATACAACTGTCCTGTTAGTTCCATGGACCAGTCCATATTAATTTTAGTTATAAATACTCCACTATATTGCTTAACCTTCCATTTGGAAGATATAATAGCTTTCATTAAAAAAATTGAAAATAATAAGAAAAATAATATGCAAAGGAAAAAAAATCTCATAAAAAATTTAGAAATAAATATATAAAGTGGTGGGATTCAGAAAAGTGAAAATAGTACACCATGAATTTATATATCTATCCTTAAACTTTTACTTGAAATTTTTTACCCTTGCATATCATTACTCAAACAATAAATATAGAAATTCTGGAAAAAAAAATTGAAGAGGAGAAGAAGAAGATTCAAAAGAAAGAGGAAGCCTTGCGGAATGAGCATGAAATTCTGAAAAAAATTTAAGGGTGCGTTTGGTTAAAGGTTATTCTTGATAACCTTGGTTATTCATCCAAGGTTATCAACAAAAATCTTGTTTAGTTTAGGTATTCGATGATTCCCGAGTAATGTTTCATGCCCAACACGTCAGTAAAAGGGTCATGTAGCCCGGAATCGAAAAACCTCAGAAAACTAAGGTTTTTCTTGATTCCAGGGTTAATAAATTTTTTTTACCAAAAATACCTTCCGATAAGAAAAAATATGGAAAAAGGAGAAAAAATGTAAAAAAAAATATTAAAAAATGTAAAAAAAAAAATGTTTAAAAAATTTTAAAATTTTAAAAAATAAATAATTTTAAAAAATAAAATTTTTTAAAAATATATAAATTTTAAAAATAAAAAATTTAAATTTTAAAAATTTTAAAAAATTTAAAAAAATTTAAAAATTTAAAAAAAATTAAAAAATTAAAAAATTAAAAAAAATAAAAAAATTTATAAAAATTTAAAAATAAAATAAATAAATAAAATTAAAATATAAAAAATATAAATATAAATAATATAAAAAATATAAAAACATTAAAAATAAAAAAAACATAAAAAGTAAAAAAAATATACCAGAAGAAGAAAAGTAAAAAAAACATAAAAAAATAAATAATAATAATATTATGTATAGTTGATTTTGTAACTGAGGATAATACGGTAAAATATTAAACTAAGGTATTCATTAAAACCTTCAAATAAACAAGTTTTTGTTACATTACCTAGGTTGAACCAAATAATATTTGGTTATGTTTTATTCCCCATAATCTTGGTTATGTGATTACCTGATAATCACATAACCAAGGTTATACATGATAACTTGAACCAAACACACCATAAGAGAAGATGAAAAAGCAAGAAGAGATTGCAATGAATAAGATTCGCAAAGGTTATGGCTGGATTCGGCTTTGCGACTGGACTCGATTTAGCTTTTGTGATGCCAAGCTTCCAATGAATCATCAGCTTCTTGCATCTCACCCTTAAATAAACTATTTTGTTTCCGAATACAGCAATGCTGATCTTTAGCATAACTTTAACTATTAGTTTTTATGTTGTTTTTGAAATAATGTACTATATAAAAGTGATTATACTAATATGAGACATTTCTCGTAGTCCATTTTTAAATTATGTGAGGGGTAGTAAATTACAGGATCAACTTATATAGCTGACTGTTAAGTAATTAGAGAGTGTGTGAAGAATTTTTCTTCAAAGGCGTGTGCTAATCAAAAATTGATCTCAATCTCATTATGCTAAATATGTCACCTTCTAATCAACTGATACTCTCATGGGACAATAATATGTTACACTAAACAGAATGCAAACGGTTTGATTTTATAGCTTTAGAAAGGTTTAGTTGCTTCTGAAGGTGAAATCCCTTTCTGTTGGTAGGAAGATGGAACTTGGCTTTACATTTTTCTTTTCTATAAAATTATATATATTTTTTATAATCCAAATATTTCAAACCGTTTAATTTTAAAAATGATCAGTCAAATTCAATAGAAATTTTCTATCAATCATCGGGATAAATTTAGAAATATGAATGACTGGTCACTCCACAACTAGCATTTCAGGGATGTCTTTCCATCATAGGGTAAAGTTAGCTTGAGCAAGTTTCATCAACTAACAATAAAGTTTGACAGTTACAAAAAACGTCTGAATGCTACCATGGTTCAATATTTGAGGGAAATGACGAATATGATTCGGGAGCTAAAGATTGTTGGTCATGAGTTGACTGATGAACAACAAGTTCAGACAGTAATATGCTCCCTTCCTAATTCTTAGGAAATGATGAAACATAATCTTACCCACAGTGAAAATATCAAGACTTTCACTGATGTTTTACGTCATATCAAACTTAAGGTGGAGATAATTGAATCCGTAAGGATTTCAAAACAAGGTTTTGTGGCTGAAGGTTCTATTGGAGCATATGGATACAAGAATAAGAAAAGATGGTTAAAGAAAGGAAAGGAAAAGGGAAAAGAAGTTGGTGCTGCTACTGGACAAGACCCAATTAAGAAGAATCTTAAAGGAAAGAAGTATAGAAAGAAACCTAAAAGCAAGCTGACATACTATAACTGTAACGAGAAGGACCATTTTACTCAGGATTGTACTAAGCCAAAAAAGGTAAATCCATATTTAACTTCTTTTATGGGTATTATGTTGCTAGTTCAGTGTTGCTAGCTGATTCTTAACCTTTGTGGATTATATATTCAGGAGCAATGAACCATGTAGCTCATGATTGAGTTACTATGTAGAGCACCGTTAAGTACCAACTCGTAACAAATAGATATATATGGGAAATAATATAAGGAGTGAAGTCAAAGGAGTTGTCACTTGCAAACTCAACCTACGTGGTGGACCTACCTTGTTTCTACATAATGTCCTTTATGCTCTTGAGATTCGACAGAATCTAGTTCTATTACTAATTTTCTTGATTTAATTAGGTTATTGTATAAATTGTTTCAGTCAATATGTCGAACTTCAATTAACTTAGTATTAATTGGGTGTGGTTATATAATGAGTAGTTTCATAGTTCTTGATGTAGAACCAGATATTAATTATGATATTAATGGTTATTTTTCAAACATTGCTCTTATTAGTAGTGTTGATATTAATGATGAAGTTTGACATACTAGACTAGGACATATTGGATAAGAACGAATGAATAGATTAGCTAAAGAGAGTCTATTAGGCGCTCATGCTAAGATTAATTTGTTTGTATGTGAGCATTGTCTTGCTAGAAAAACAACTATAAAACTATTTGGTAAGACTATTAGAGCTGAATCATCATTGCAATTAATTCATTTGGATATTTGTGATCCGATGAATGTGAAGTCTAGACATAGAGATTCCTATTTTGTTATATTTATTGATGATTTCACACGTTTCGGTCATGTGTATTTGATTTCTCATAAATCTGAAATATTAGATTATTTTAATCGTTATTTGAACAAAGTTGAGAATCAATTAGAATGTAAGGTTAAAACCTTACGCACTAATTGTGATGTGAATATATATCTGATCAATTTAAGATAATATGTAATGAGAAAGAGATTATTAGACATCTAACTATCCCTAGAAGTCCGCAGAAAAATGAGGTAGCTATAAAAAGAAATCAAACTCTTCTAGATATGGTTATGTCTATGATGACTCAAGCTAATTTGCCAATTTTTTATTAGAGAGATGCATTATTAGCTGCAACCTATATACTTAACCAAGTGCCTTATAAATCTGTTCCATTGACTCAGTATGATTTATGAACGTTGGACAGACAAAAAATCAGATTTAAGTAATCTGAGACCATGTAGGTCAGCTGCTTATGTTTATGATAAGACTCACAAATATAAAAATTATGACCCAAAAGTAATAAATGTATTTTTATAAGGTATTATGATACTTTCAAGGGTTATGCCTTCATTGGTAAGCAACAAGATGGAATCATCTCTGAAATAGAGTCAAGAATTGCTACTTCAAAATTGAGTTCCTAACAAGAGGTGAAGTTAATAAGATAATTTCTTTATTTGCAATAAAGGAGGATTATGCTCCTTTATTAATGGATAGGATATCACAAAAGATAACTGAATCTAGTCAACCGAGTAAGAGTAATTTATCAATTAATAAGATGATTTCTCAACAGTTTGATATACAAAGTAGTTGTAAAATTATTCCTTAGAGAAGATTTGATATTGATAATGGAGCATTATTGATTATCCCAGTGGACGATGAGCATCCTCGAACGGTTGAGGAAGCATTGAGATGTTCAGTTAGAAAAAAATGAAAAATTACAATAGATGGGAAAATACAATCTATGAGAAAGAATCAAGATTGAGATTTAGTCGAGATTCCTTCAGGCCAAAGGCTATTGGAAATAAGTGGATTCTCAAAATTAAGAGGAAAGCAGATGAATCGATTAATCAGTACAAAGCTCTACTGGTTGCAAAAGGATATATCCAATTGGAGGATATTGATTTTGAAGAGAATTTTTCTTCTATTGTGAAGTTTGTGTCAATATGTGTCATCTTAGCTATAATAATACATTTTGACTTGAAGTTACATCAGATAAATGTAAAAATAGTATTCCTTAATGGTAATCTTAACGAGGAAATCAATATGGTACAACCAAAATGTTACATTGCTGAAGGGCGAGAAAATAAAATTTGTAAACTTAAAAACTCTATATATGGGTTAAGGCAAGCATTAAGATAATAGAACATGAGATTTAATAAAGTTATTTTATCTTATGGTTTTGAAATGATTAATGATAATCATTGTGTTTACCTAAGAAAGGAGAAAGGAAAGTTGATCATCTTATCATTATAGATTGATGATATGCTAATAGATGGAAATAACATGAAGTTTGCGATAGAAGTCAAATCATGGCTTTTATCATAGTTTAACATAATAAATAAGAGAGAAGCAAAGTACACTTTAGGAGTAAAGATCATTAGAGATCGATCAAAAAAGTATTTGGGTTTGTCTCAAGAGGTTTATATAACTAAGATGCTACAACACTTCAATATATCAAATTACAACATTGAACAAATACATGTAACAAGAGGTACTGTTTTGAGCAAAAGTATATATCCCAAAACTTATGAAGAAATAGTTGAAATGAAGAAAAAAAATCATATGCTAGTGTTATTGGTAGTTTGATGTACACTATGTTGTGTACTCGTCCTGATATTAGTTATGTTATTGGCTTAGTTAGCCATTTTCAGTCAAATCTAGCATCGAGATGCTGGAAAATGGTGAAGAGGATATTCAGATATCTCAAAGGGTGTGTTTGGTTCAAGGTTATCGTTGATAACTTTGGTAGGTTATTAATCAAAACTTTATTTGGTTTAGGTAATGAGTGATTCCCGGTAATGGGCGATTCCCGCCACGTCAGCAAAGTGGGAATACAACCCGGAATAAGAAAACCTTGGAAGCGTAGGGTTTTTCACGATTCCGGGGTTAATAATTTTTTTTCCATTATTACCCTCCGATTTTTCCCCTCTTCTCTTCGTCCTCCTTCGTCGAGTCGCAACTTCCTCCATCTTCCTCCCTCCCTCAGTTGGTGATGTCTCCTAGCTCCTTCCTCGTTTCGCACGTGCCCGATCTCGTCGACACCCTCGTTCGCCTCCCTTCCTTTGTTCCCATCTCTTCTCTGGGCACTCAAAAGCAGCCTGCCTGCATCCTCTAGAGAAGAGGACCCATCACCGAAGTTGATGCCGGAGTCGGAGAAGAGGCGAAGCAGTCCGCCGGAGAAAAGGACCCATCACAGAAGCAGCCGCCTGCATCCTCCGGAGAAGAGGACTCGCCTCCATCCAGGGGCTGCCGCTGATGACCCTCTCCTTCTCGACGACTCCGTCGTCGCATTCGCCATCCATCCTGATGACGACGTTGGCACTGCCCGTGACGTTCGCGAGCTCGCAGTGGGATGCAGACGACGTTGGAGAAAAAAAGGAGAAGAGAGCACGGCAAAAAAAAAAGGTTCGAAGTGATCCATTTGATTTTTTTTAATTTAAACTTTAGATAGTTTAAATAGTTTAAACTTTAGAGAGCACGGTAAAAATACTTAAATAGTTTTTTTAATCCTAATATTATTAAGGGTAATATAGTAAATATAAAATTAGGTTATATCATTACTAGGTTGAACCAAACAATACTAAGGTTATATTTTATTCCTTATAACCTTAGTTATGTGATTACTTAGTAATCACATAACCAAGGTTATATATGATAACTTGAACCAAACACACCCAAAGAGATAATAGATTGCCTTTGTTTTCAATGATCCAATATGAGCATGAAGGGCTACTACGCATATGCAAATTGGGTAGGAGACCTTGATGACAAAAAATCCACATCTGGCTATATCTTATTGCTGAATGGTGACACCATCTCATGGAATAGCAAGAAATAGGTTTGTGTAGCGATGTCGACAATAGAAGCTGAATATGTAGCTTGCGTAACGAATGTGCAAGAAGTTGTCTAGTTGAGAGGGTTCATGAAGCATCTGATGATTACTTAGGATAGTGGAAATCCAATTGCGATGTACTGTGTTAGATCGAAAGCGCTAGAGGGGGGGGTGAATAGCGCTCGTGGCTATTTCGTACGTTTCAAAATCGTAAATCGTTCGAGTAATTAAATGCAGCGGAATAACGAAAAAAAAGTAAAGCAACATAGAAGGACACGAGGAGTTACTTGGTTCAGAGCCTGTGGCGACTCCTACTCTAAGGCCCGTGATCGTTGATCGCTTCCGGTGGGCAACAACTATAAGATCGAAAAAACTATTACAAACTAAGCACAATTGACAGCAGTAATAATAAAGATTATACCAACTACAAAAGACTAAATCTGAAGCTCCGGGTTGTCGGCGTCGAGTTGAAGCTTTATCGGAACGTCTTGTTAGCAGCAGGTTGCAGAAAGATTGCTTATGTAAAGTTGTCAAGAGCTGCTGTTCGAAGTCCCCTTATAAACAGTGCTGGAGGCGCCTCGGACAGGCTTCCGAGGCGCCTCCAGGCCGCCGAGTCGCACGGGTTGATCAACGCAAACCTGGTCGCACCTCATCCCTCTGAAGGCGCCTCCAAGCTGCTCCAAGGCGCCTCCAGCTTCCTCCGAGGTGCCTCCAGCTCCTCTGGACAGCTGGCTTCGGCTGGCACTCAAGGCGCCTCCAAGCCCCATGGAGGCGCCTCGGACACTGTTCATCCGAGGTTTGAGTTGCTCCTTTGTTCCTGCAAATTGTGTTAGTCCTAAACACAAACCCTGCAAAACAAAGTTAGCACAGAAATAATATTATAGATAAACTTGACAGTCGTCGGACTGTCCGGATCTGACTTCGGATTTCCAACCAGAAACCCTTGGTCGACCTGACGCCTACTGTTCCCTCTACGGGGAACGCGTCCTCACCTACTCCACTCAGGAGATTTACCTAATGCCAGTGCGATCCTCCAGATCGATTGGACTTTTGCTTAGCGTTCGTAGCTTCTGGACTTTCTACTGGACATCCGCTTCCCGGCTAGTCGAGTCTTTCACCTAGTTCATGACACCAGGACTTTCCACCTAGGGTTACCCCCCAGGACTTTTGCCTGAAGCTCTCGTCTTGCCAAGACTTTCCGCATAGGGTTACCACCCCCTAGGGGTTTCCACCTACCTAACCGCAGCTAGGACTTTCCTGAAACACTCAATCAAGTGCATTAGATCACAAAATAACTTACCTTTGAATTCCTTTGCCATTATCAAAACAATGGTCGATCGTCGGATGCTTCCCGCACCAACATACTGTAACAATCAAGCTGCTATAGCTTTTTTTCAAGGATTCTAAATATCACTACAAAGACGAGTATATAGAAATTAAGTATAGTTTTATAAGGGATATTATTGACAAGCAAAAGATAATCCTCAAGTATATCCCTATACGTGTTATGTTTGCAGATCCTTTTACTAAATTATTGACTAAAGAGTCATTTCAATGATATGTGAGGTTTTTGGAACTTCATAAAATGTAACACTTTGTAAAGATAATTGAATATATGAAAATGTCATGATCTATTCAGTGTATATGTTGTTGTTACAGTTTTGGATAAATTCTTGATGAGTATGTTGGCAGTTAGAGATTAGTCCACTCACATAGACAATCATCTCTATTTATTAAATATAAATAGAGGTAAGATCATTACTTATGGAACAACTTATGTAGTTGTAAATAGAGGCATACTCATAAGTTAGGATTGCTTTGATAGTTATGTCAAGATAAGATCATTTATGTATTAATAATGATTGGAGTAAATACACTCACCATTTAGTGAATTTGCTAAAGGCCAGATTCGAATTCATGAGTTGAATTCAGGATTAGACATTATGTATGTCTAGATCAAAATATGTACGATATTAAATTTTGAAAAAAATGTGCGCTCTTTATTGGTAAAGAGAATAACATCATAGCATCGGATTCATACAATATGTGCTAAAATGACAATAAGAGTAGTAGTAGAATGAATCTCTGTTTCTCTACTATGTGAGACCCTTGAGATTATAAGTTAATCTTAGTTTTATCTTAAGTAACTATTTAATTATCTACTTGAAGCTCAAATCAGTGTCTACTACTTTAGCATATATGTTGGAACAAGACGCGCTAGGGGAGGGGGGGGTGAATAACGCTCGTGGCTTTCACTTTTGTTTCGGAAAACTTGCAGCAGAATTAAAATAAAGAAAAGCAGAAAGAACAAAGACACCAAAATTAGTCCAGGCAAAACACAATATATTTAATATAAGAATTGACCGCCTCCGGCTGTCCGGTTCTGACTTTGAGTTTCATCGAAACTCTAGGTCGAACCGACGCTTACTGTTCCCTCTTCCGGGGAATGCGTCTTCACCTAATCTACTTAGGAGAGTTTACCTTTGACAGACCGGTCATCCAGACCGACTGGAGTTTTGCTCAGTGCCTGAGTCTCCAGGACTTTCTGTTGGACGTCTGATCTCCGACCCGCCTAGTCTTCTACCTGGTTCGCGACACCAGGATTTTCCATCTAGAGTCCCCGACTCTAGGACTTTTGCCCGAAGACCTCGACCCACCAAGACTTTTCACCTAGGGTTATCGCCCCCTTAGGACCTAGGGTTACCGCCCCCTAGGGTTTTCCATCTGCAAAATCGCAGCTAGAACTTTTGCCTAAGTACACTTAGGTCTTTCCTGTAAATTCATTCAAATATATTAGATCACAAATAACCTTAACTTTGAATTTTTTGCCATTATTAAAACTCAGGTTCGATCGTCGGATGCTTCCCGCACCAATAATCTTCTCCTTTTTGATTGTGGCAATAAAAATTCAAAGTTAAGTAAAAAGACATAAGAAATAAAAAATAATGCTATAAAAAACAGTGCAAGCATAACTGAAATTTAAGTAACAGTGCAAGCATAAATAAAATTAAGTGCAAGCTCCCCTTAATAAAAGCTCCCCCTTTTTAGAATTTTTCTTTATACTTGACTTTTAGATTTTTTTTATTTTGAATTTTCTTATACTCTCCCCCTTTGTCATATATTAAAAAGAAACAACTTTGTGAGGGAAGGATAAAGACTAAGTTTTAAAAGTGAGTAAAAGTTTAGCTTATAATAACTTAGCTTTTAAGAATATGAAGAAAAACTTTAGCTAAAACTTAGCTTAAAATGAAAGCAGTTTAATAGTACTTAAAACATTTTGATAAATACTTAGCTTTTTAGAATAAATTTTCTTGAAAGATTTTTCAGCTAAGTAAATGAATATTTTAAAGAATTGTTATCAAAACGTAAGTAACACAAATCACAAAGTTTAATAAGGAGCATAATTTTTAAGAAAGTACTTAGCTTTAGTTTAAAAAATCTTTTCCTTAAAAAAATTTGCTCAAAAATTAAGTAGTTTAACTAAGAAAAAGTTTTTTTGATTTTAAAAAATAACTTAGCTAAATTTAGTTTAATAAGTGTGAAGAAAATATTTAATTTAAGAATATTTTAAAAAGGAATTTTTCAAAACAAAACACTTTATGGTTTCAACAAGGAATTTTTTTAAAGAAAACACTTTATAGTTTCAAAAAGGAATTTTACTTGAAAAATACTTAGCTTAAGAAGATTTTTTTTTAAAAAAAAATAAAGGTTCTGAAAAAGACTTAGTAAAAGATTTGGATAATTATTTTAGTACTTAGTTTTCAAAGACGTGGAAAAAGGTGTAGGTAAGTACTTTAAAAAATCATAAAAAGCTTAATTAAGTTTTTAGTTAAAATTTTTTTTGAAAAACACTAGGTTTCAACATTAAGCTTAAACATAATTTTATTTCAGAACAAAGGCGAAAATAATTTTTATTTTAAAGCTAAGGTAAAAATAATTTTTATTTGAAATCTAAGTTGAAAATATTTTTTTATTTTAAAAAAAAAACTTTAAAAGAAAAATTAACTAAGACAAAACACATTATGGTTTCAAAAAAGAATTTTTTTTTTAAATAAAACACTTTATAGTTTCAAAAAGGAATTTTATTTGAAAAATGCTTAGCTTAAGAAGATTTTTTTTAAAAAAAATAAAGGTTCTGAAAAAGACTTAGTAAAAGATTTGGATAATTTTAGTACTTAGTTTTCAAAGATATGGGAAAAGGTGCAGGTAAGTACTTTAAAAAAAATAAAAAAAAACTTAATTAAGTTTTTAGTTAAAATTTTTTTGATAAACACTAAGTTTAAACATTAAACTTAAAAATAATTTTGTTTCAGAACAAAGGCAAAAATAATTTTTATTTTAAAGCTAAGGCAAAAATAATTTTTATTTTAAAGCTAAGGCAAAAATAATTTTTATTTGAAAGCTAAATTGAAAAATATATATTTTTATTTAAAAAAACTTTAAAAGAAAATTTAACTTGGTTTAATTCAAAAAATCTTTTTCCACTCCCTTTTAATTAATGCCAGCCAAAAAGTATTAAAGTCCTAGAGTCCAAGCATGTAAATTAGAAAAAACATAAGGATTATTATTTTATGTTCCTAATTTTTCCATCTCACCGATTCTAGATTATCAAGCATGTTCAGCTTATAAGTGAGTGTGAGATAATTTATTAAGTTATTAATTAAGTTATATTTAATTTAGTTAAGTTAGTTAAATTAAGTAGGTTAAGTTAGTGAATTAAATTAAGTTGGTTTAGTTAAATTGATTTGGTTTGGTTAAGTTAATTAAAATAAGTAATTATGTTATATTGACTAGGTTTGGTTAAGTTAATTAAATTAAGTAATTAAGTTATATTGATTAGGAATTTTTTAAAGTAATTTATAAATAATTTTTAAACGGTTTTTAAAATAGTTTTTAAATAATTTTTCAAAGGATTTTTAAAATAATTTTAAAATAATTTTTAAAAGGTTTTAAAAATAATTTTTAAATTAATTTTAAAAGGTTTTAAAAATAATTTTTAAATTAATTTTAAAAGGATTTTTAAAAGAATTTTTAAAAGGTTTTTAAAATAATTTTTAAAAGGATATTTAAAATAATTTTTAAAAGGTTTTTAAAATATTTTTTTAAATAATTTTTAAAAGGATTTTTAAAAGGTTTTAAAAATAATTTTTAAAAGTTTTTTAAATGGTTTTTAAAATAATTAATAAAAGGGTTTTAAAATAATTTTTATATGATTTTTAAAAGGATTTTTAAAAGAAATTTTTAAAAGAATGTTTAAAAGGTTTAATAAATAATTTTTAAAAGGATTTTTAGAAGAATTTTTAAAAGGTTTTTAAAAGAATTTTTAAAATAATTTTTAAAGGGTTTATAAAATAATTTTTAAAAGGATCTTTAAAATAATTTTTAAAAGGAATTTTAAAAGGAATTTTAAAAGGTTTTAAAAATAATTTTTAAAAGGATTAATTAAATTCGACTATGTTCATCTTAGATCTATATTACCCAATTCTAAGTTATCAATCAGGGAACCTTATGTATTTTTTTGAGATGGTTATCTTTAATTTAGATTTGTCTAAGAATTAATTTACATTTGAGTTAGACTTAGATTTTTCAATTAATCAATTAAATACAGATTTTAAGGATTGACTCCCAAGCTGTGACGAGGCACTAGACCTTCTTGGGTATGAGATCATCCACCATTTCTAGGCAGAGCCTTTCAAAGAAATTATATATTTAATTTTCTTTTTGAAACGTCTAGGACTAACCAGTCAAGTGTAAATTACACCTAGGTCCTTAATCTAGCATAATCTAAGCATGCATATAAAGCAAAAAATAACAATCATCAAATAAGTCTATTTATTTGTTAAGATAGCTTTTCTATTGGCTACCACTGGATCATAACATCGATATGGTCTATCAAGGTAATATGTTGGACCCCGTGGTAGTTTTAATGTGATCAACCAAGTTGGTTAGGTCCTGCTTTGTGTTTGATCTCTGTGTCTGAGTGTGCAGGAGCTTAGGAGCGCAGGAAGTCGAGCGGAAGACGCAGCTAGCAAGCAGGACGGCACGGGAAGGGAGCCGACGGGCTCGGTGTGTCCGAAGGACGAAAGAGCTGCGGAAGAGTACACCGGTGGGCGAGAAGAATGTGCACGGCGTTCGAGGGGGTTAAGCCGGGGAGGAAGGCTACTCGAGGAGAAGGGTGAAAATTGGGTTCGGGTGAGCCCTATTTCGGTTGGCCAGAATCACCCAAA
This sequence comes from Zingiber officinale, assembly GCF_018446385.1. Classification (NCBI taxonomy): domain Eukaryota; kingdom Viridiplantae; phylum Streptophyta; class Magnoliopsida; order Zingiberales; family Zingiberaceae; genus Zingiber; species Zingiber officinale. The sequence goes on along the minus strand of NC_055994.1, from coordinate 149,561,536 downwards.
AGAATGGAGCTTTGGAAGTCAAAGCGAAGGAAAAAGAGAAGCTGGAAGCTATTTATACTATGCAGAAATTGGGCTATGTAGAAATTGGGTCATGCAGAAATTGGAAATTGGGCTATGCAAAAATTGGGCCATGCAGAAATTGGGCTATTACTTGGAGGCTCCTCAGACCCATTGGAGGCGCCTCAGACAGTCCGAGGCGCCTCGGACCTAGCCAAAGTGGTCGTTGAGCTTTCGGATAAAGTTTTATCTGCCGACTCGATGAAGGCGCCTTGGACCTCTGTTGGAGGCGCCTTGGACCTTCGTGATAGACTTTCCAGGGGCTATAAAAGGACCCTTGGACCTAGGAATTATTCATCGAGTATTCAACTCTGTAACAACTTCCTAGCAATAGTTCTGAGCTGTTAGTGTGTAAAAGGCTTCTCCGCGTTCAGCAAAGAAGACTTTTCTAGTGCTCTCTTTCATTGCCCTGGATTAACAACCCTCTTGGTTGTAACCAGGTTAACTCCCGATCTTCTCTGTCCTTTTTGTTTAATTGTTTTATTATTTTATTGCTATTGCACTTTTGAGTTGAAAAATCCGAGGAGGGTATAGGTCTTTTGTTTTTAGGCAATTCACCCCCCTCTTGTCGGCCTCTGCTGCACCTACAATTGGTATCAGAGCCAAACCGCCTCAGAAGGACTAACCGTCGACTGAAGCACATCGATCAAGACGATGGCCAGAGTGAATATCCATCCCCCGAAGTTTGACGGAGACTTCGAGTTCTGGAAACGAAAAATGGAGGTCTTCTTCAAGACGGACTTCGACATCATGTTGAGTATGATGAGGGGTTTTAAAGTACCTAAAACAATAGACAGAAAAGTACTTGAGGATACAGATGGAACGAACAACAAAGGATCGAATTCATGGCAAATGGTAAGACTGAATTTCATTTACTTACTGTTCTACCTGTGCAGTAACTCGAAAAGATCAGTGACTATACATGTGCAAAAGAACTTTGGGAAAAGTTCTTAGAACATTACAAAACATCAAGAAACGAAGAATCTGACCCTTCGATGGACATCGCTTCGTCATCAGAGGAATCTGAGATCGAGGAGATCCATAACTTAGCACTAATAGCCGAATACCGACCTAAAGACGACGATAAAAGTTGCTTCGAGATGAGCATCGATGAAGGGGGAGGAACATCATCAGAAGAAAGTAGCGATGAAGGGGGAGCATCACCAAGTCAGGTAAGTAAGGTACGTGCTCTAACCCCTACTCAGTTGTTTCTCTTTATTAAGTCTCTTTCTAAAGATCTATTTAAGTTAGAAAGAGAGAATGCTGAATTAAATAATAACTTAGATAAATTAAAATCAAAAATGAAAATTAAAAATTAAAATTTGAAAAATTGAAATCGGATGCATGTTTAAAAACAAATGTTTTTCCAAAATCAAAATTAGAATTTATGGAAAATTGAATTGGTACATTAGAAAACACCAAGGTCAACTTAGAAAAATACCCAAAAGTTATATACCCGCTATGTTTTTGAATAACCCTGTAGGAAGTAACCTTTACTGGATTCCAAAATCATTGCTAGATTATTTTGTTTTAAAAAAAAAGGGTTAAAAGCTTTCAGAGAGAAAAATTAAACAAGGAATTTCCTTATGCGGTTTTGACTAGAAAGTGGTTGTTGCTCCAATAACCAAGAAGGCCTAGTGCCTCGCCACTAACTGGAAGCCAAATATAGAAATGAAAAGTTTAATTAACTTTCTGGTAAAAGCATTAAAGTTAGAACTGATTAATGCTTTGAAAGTTTTTCTTGTAAGATTTTTTTAAAAAATATTCTAAAAAGTCAGAATTTTTTGTTAAAAAAAATAATCATTTGACTTAAAAAATTTGTGGAAAATTCAAAAAATTCATTTGACTTGAAATTCTTTTTTGAAATGTCAAAAAAAAATTCATTTTTACTTGAAAATTTTTTTGGAAAATTCAAAAATTCATTTGACTTGAAATTTTTTTCAAAAACCTCATTCTTACTTAGAATCTTTTTTTGGAAAAATTCATTTTACTGAGAAATTTTTGGTATGTTCTAAAAAATCATTTTTGCTTACAAATTTTTCCAACTTAAAAATTTCCTAATATATTTTTGAGTTATCACCCTGTTTTTGCTGTGATCAAAAGGGGAGAGAAAAGTACAAGTTTAGGGGGAGTTAGGAAAATTAAAAATTTCAATATCATTTTTTATAAAAACTGTGTTGTAATTTTATTTATAGGAAAATTTATGCTTAGCATGCTAGTTTAGTAATTTTTCTTTAAAATTACTTTTTGTGTCTGTTTTTACCCTAACTTGAACTTGGGTTGAAACACATCAAAAAGGGAGAGATTGTTGGATCCCGTGGTAGTTTTGATGTGATCAACCAAGTTGGTTAGATCCTGCTTTGTGTTTGATCTCTGTGTCTGAGTGTGCAGGAGCTTAGGAGCGCAGGAAGTTGAGCGGAAGACGCAGCTAGCGAGAAGGACGGCACAGGAAGGGAGTCGACGGGCTCGGTGCGTCTGAAGGACGAGAGAGCTGCAGAAGAGTACACCGGTGGGCGAGAAGAACGTGCGCGGTGTTCGAGGGACGTTAAGCCGGAGAGGAAGGCTACTCGAGGAGAAGGCCAGAAATTGGGTTCGGGTGAGCCCTATTTCGGTTGGCCAGAATCATCCAAAAGAACGGAGCTTCGGAAGTCAAAGCGAAGGAAAAAGAGAAGTTGGAAGCTATTTATACTATGCAGAAATTGGGCTATGCAGAATGTAACGACCCACCTTCTACTACTAGGCTGTAAGGCGAATCGCTACGGTTTTGCTGTGCTAAGCTGCGCGGAAAACTGATCTAATTTGAGTTTTTGCTAATTATCTGATTAATGTTAACTCTGACACTAACATTCCGGGTGTACCTTGGAGTTGTACACATGCTAGGGGAGGTATTTACAACTGGTAACACCCTCCGGACCGATCCACAGACCGATCTGCTGACACTGGTACGGTCACAAGACCCTGGATCGGTCAGCTGTCCGATCCGGGAGCTACATCGCTTCTGTCCCCAGCTGGATCGGTCTACCGACCGATCCAGGAGTGTCCTGATCGGTCAGCACGACCGATCCAGGTATGTCCGATCCAGGAACCTGGAAATCGGGGACTCGCTACTGTGTTGTACTGGATCGGTCGGCTGACCGATCCAGGAGGATACAGTAGCATACTGTATCTGGCTGGATCGGTCGGCTGACCGATCGAGTGACACAGCCAGGCCCTGATCGGTCGGGAGACCGATCAGAGTCTGATTTCACCCGGGGGACTCTGATTTCCAACACTTTGGCGTGCCGAAACCCCACATAACATCTAACTAATGCATCATAAACCATTCTAACAACATGTAATAATATTTTAACGACATAAACTAGTAATCTAACTTAACATAGGGCATAGTTTAGGAATTCATGGCAACACACAACTAAAAGTGCCTAGAACATGAAAACCAAAACCAATAAATAGAATGCTAAAGTAAATGCTAAAGAGTCTAATGCTCAATTTGCTACGTCCCCTAAGGACCTTTGATTCCAGTTCCATACACACACATCCTCATCTGCATTGACCTCCAGCCTCCACTGCTAGTCCACTTTTCCTTTACCTTTATCTGCAGTATAAGAAAAGTAGTATCTGTAAGCTAACAAGCTTAGTAAGAAACCATATACCTCACAAAAACATGCGACGATGCAATATGATTTTTAAAGCATGCTATTTGAAATAAACTGACTAGGCTAAACATATAAACATGGCATATGATCATACAAGCATAGCAATCAAGAACTGAACATGAGCTATCATAATGTGTAAGTAAGGAAGAGCTAAACTGAAGCTAAACTGGTACTTAATTCAAACTCAACTAACATAACTGATTTTTATGAGTTTTGAAAACTAATACATAGTAAGTGAAAATACATAAGCATGCTGTTTGGGCCCGGCAGCTGTACTTGCTGTGCGCGCATCCCTAACTAGACCCGGGTTTGCAAGTCCCGAATTTAGTAGGGTTAACTAGGTTATCTAAACCTAGGGACGACTGTGGGAGTCCAACCCAATGGATATCTGATCCAGTACAAAAATACTGAATATAGCTAACTGTTTTAACTTGCTGTTTCTAGGTTATCTGAACCTAGAGCTAGGTTATCTGAATCTAGAGGCGACTGTGGGAGCCCACCCATTGGACCGTAGTCCCATAAAACTGAACTAAACTAATGTGCTGTTTTAAATGCTTCTAATGCATTTAACTGAGCTTTTAAATATAACTGAGGTGGTATTTAGCTACACTAACATTTTACCGAACACTTGGTGTGCTCCAACTCTCTCCTCTAATAGGGAGATCACCTCTAGGCACCCGACAACGTCTAGAATCTCCAACTAAAGGAGAACAACGTGTCCGGCCCGTCTAGAGGTGCTCAACTAGATCCCTAATCCTCGAGGAGGGTTTAAACACACCCTATGTGCCGAAAAACCTGCATATAGCTAAAACTAATGCGTAGGAAACCAAACGGAGCTATTATACCGCAGGTGAGGGGTTTCTTACCTCCTGATCGTAATTTCTTACGATTCTATTTGCTAGAGTTCCGGTGGAGATGATCCTCTCGACGATCCGATCACGTCTTCGCGTTCCTCTCGCGGAGAAGAACCTCTTTCATGTTGGAGTCGTCGCCGGAAGATGAACCTATGGACCCTTGCCTTGGTGTGCCGTGCGTGAGGAAGAGGAGAAGGAGGGAGAGGCGGCGGTGAGGTTTTGGAAGAGAAAAGTGGCGTGAGGTGAGGAGGTGCCGAACCAAAACTTAAACCAACCCAACTTAAGTTATTTAATTTATATTAAGTGGATATTAGGCCCAACTCCAATATAAATTTTATTGGTTCCCTTTCCTTTCAGCACGGCCCTGCTGGGTTCACCGGTTATTAACATTATCCCGTATACCATAGGTCTCGGGTTCGATTCCCGCCTAAGCTATTTTGCGGTTCTAATTATTTTTGCTACTTCCGCTACTCGGAAAATTCCGGAAAAATATCTAAAAATTCTAGAAAAATCATAGAATAATTCTAATGCAAGTTTGAGAATTTTCGGGCGTTACAATCCCCCATACCTTATAAAAAGTTCGTCCTCGAACTTAGAACAATTCTGGGTACTTCTGTCATCTGTCTCCCAAGTTGCCTCTTCTGCTGTGTGACTGTGCCAAATGACTTTGACTAATGGTACTTCCTTGTTCCGTAATTTCTTAACTGCTCGGTCTATTATCTGAATAGGCCGACTATCATAGCTGAGGTCTTCGCGGATCTGTACCGACTGAGGCTCAATCACCTGGGTGGCATCTGGGGTATGCTTCTTCAGCATAGAGACATGAAATACGTTGTGGACAGCTGACATTTCCTGGGGTAGCTCTAGCTCATATGCCACCTTGCCCACTCTTCTACTGATAAGGTATGGTCCCACATATCTGGGACTTAGCTTGCCCTTCTTCCCAAAACGCATTACTCCCTTCATGGGAGCTACTCTGAGGAATACTGAATCCCCAACTGTAAACTCTAAGGGTCTGCGCCGTGTATCAGCATAGCTTTTCTGGCGGCTCTGAGCTATCTCTATCCTCTGGCGGATCTGCTGTATTGCTGCTGTGGTATCTGTGACTAGATCTGTCTGGAGCTCTAGTTCCTTCTGTTTACTACTCTCATACCAGCAGATTGGAGATCTACACCTCCGGCCATAGAGAGCCTCGTAAGGTGTCATGCCGATAGTGGCCTGATAGCTGTTGTTGTATGCAAATTCTGCTAGACTCAGATATTTGCACCAACTTCCTTTGAAATCTAGGGCACATGCTCGGAGCATATCTTCGAGTACCTGATTTACTCGCTCTGTCTGACCATCTGTCTGAGGATGGAATGCTGTGCTGAACTTCAGCTTCGTGCCCAACGCTGACTGTACACACTCCCAGAAGTGTGATGTGAATCTGCTATCTCTGTCTGAAATGATGGTCCGTGAGACTCCATGTAATCTGATGATCTCCTGGAGATACAGCTGAGCTAGCTTTTCCATGGAGTAGGATATCTTGATAGCTAAGAAGTGGGCTGATTTAGTCAACTTGTCGACTATTACCCAGATGGCGTCAAAACCATTCGTGGTTCTGGGTAGGCCCACTATGAAATCCATAGAGATATCCTCCCACTTCCATTCTGGAATCTGTATAGGCTGCAGAACTCCACCTGGTCGCTGATGTTCCGCCTTGACCCTCTGACAGGTGAGGCAGATGCTAACATATCTGGCGATGTCTCGCTTCATCCCGGGCCACCAAAAGCGGTTTTTCAGGTCTTGATACATTTTGGTGGAACCTGGATGCATCGCATAAGCAGTCCTGTGAGCCTCATCTAAAATCATCCTCGTAGCTCCTCCCTGGAACACAGAGTCCATCACCAAAATACAACACCCGCTATTGGACACTCTGAATTCTCTACTTTACGATTCTGCTAGCCTCTGAATTTCAGGGTCCCGCTCCCGAGTGATGAATATCACCAAACAAGGTGGACTCTAAGGTCATAGTAGAGCTGTCCCACGATGAGCTCGAGACCGAAATCTACGATCTCCTTCCGTAGGGGCGGTGACATGGTGTAAAGATAATAAGGTATGGATTTTCTGCTAAGGGCATCTGCTACCTTATTGGCTTTCCATGGATGGTAGAGGATGTCTACATCGTAGTCCTTGACCAGCTCAAGCCACTGCTGTCGCATGTTCGATCCTACGAGTGAAGAAATACTTGACTACGATGATCTGATACACTCTGCCGAGCTCCATATAAGTAATGTCTCCAATTTTGAGAGCGAACACTGTTGCAAGCTCAAGGTCATGAGTAGGGTAATTCTTCTCATAATCCTTGAGTTGTCTGGAGGCATAGGCGATCACCTTGCCATTTTGCATCAGTACTGCTCCTAGTCCCAACTTAGAGGCATCACTATAGATGTCAAAGCTGCTGGTGTCGTCCGGTAGAGCCAAAATGGGAGCACTGGTCAATCTCCTTTTTAGCTCGCTGAAGCTGTTCTCACAGTCCTCTGTCCACTGAAATTTCCTGTTCTTTCTGGTAAGAGTTGTCAGTGGGGAGGCTATCCTGGAGAAGTCCTCTACAAACTTTCTGTAATATCCTGCTAATCCCATAAAGCTCCTGATCTCGCTGGCGTTCTTAGGTCTTTTCGAGTTACTTACTGCTTCTATCTTGCTGGGATCTACCATAATATCATCCTTTGAGATGATGTGGCCCAGGAAGGACACCTGATCTAGCCAAAATTCATATTTCGTGAACTTGGCGTATAGCTGGTTCTGCTGAAGGGTCTGCAATACTAGTTTCAGGTGCTCTGAGTGTTCTTCCTGAGTTCCTGAGTAGATAAGAATGTCATCGATAAACACAATAACAAACTGATCTAAATACTCCCTGAATACTCTGTTCATGAGATCCTTGAATATAGCTGGAGCATTTGTCACGCCAAAAGGCATGACTACGAACTCGTAATGTCCGTATCTGGTCCTGAATGCTGTCTTCGGTATATCACCCTCCTTGATTCTGACTTGGTGATATCCTGATCTGAGGTCAATCTTAGAGAACACTGCTGCTCCCTTTAACTGGTCGAACAGGTCATCTATTCTGGGAAAAGGATACCTGTTCTTGATCGTGACCTGATTCAGTGCTCTGTAGTCTATACATAGCCGCATGCTTCCATCCTTCTTCTTCATGAACAGCACAGGCGCTCCCCATGGTGAGTGGCTAGGGCGTATGAAGCCCTTGTCAAGTAGCTCCTGTAGCTGCTCATGAAGTTCCTTCAGTTCTGCTGGAGCCATGCGGTAGGGCGCTTTGGAAATAGGATTGGTGCCGGGGAAGAGCTCTATCTCAAATTCAATCTCCTTGACTGGTGCTAGGCCTGGTAACTCTTCAGGGAAGACTGCTGGGTAGTCACGTACAACTCGGACCTCTGCTAGCTGTTGGTCCTCATCCTGGCTGGTAGTGACTGTTGGAGTGTATACTGAAAGCCTAAGCTTTGTAAACATTCATTATGAATAAAGAATCACATTTGGTCTAATTATCTACATTTGTTTGTAGTTGTTCATTTAATTTATATTGTAGATAACATAGTATGTGGTGTCACATATAGAAGATGATGTTATCAGTACCTTATAAATTATAAACAGTAGCTCACGACCAGAATGGAAAGGAACAAACCATTAGAAGGTCGTAGTGTAATTAGGTATTAGTTTATCTTGACTATATAATTACACTAGTACACTCAGAGTGTATTGAGTAGGACCATTTGAGGTCGTTTCTTTTATACTGACTTTATAAAGGAACAAAGACCTCGGTTATTATGGAAGTGTGTGCTCTTAATCCTAATATAATAACAAGCACATATATTTGATATTTATTTCTTTAATTTATCAATGGGTGAGATTTAGTTCGATGAATCAATAAGCTGATAAATTGGGAAATGATATCACTTACAGTGTGTGTTGTTGATTATAGAAGGAAACTGTGTCCTAGAGATACTAGGTTGATAATGTCCCCAAGAGGAGCTCATAAGGATTGTCATGTTAAACCCTGCAGGTGGACTTAGTCCGACATGGCGATAAGGTTGAGTGGTACTACTCTTGGACTTAGACATTAATTAAATGAGTTGTCAGTAACTCACTTAATTAGTGGACATTCGATATCTTAAACACAGGGAGACTAACACACTCATAATAAGAAGGAGCCCAAAAATGTAATTTGGGATTGGTGCGGTAGTTCAATGATAGTTCTCTAGTGGAATGAATTATCATTGATAAAATTAAGTTGTGTGTTCGGGGCGAACACGGGATGCTTAATTTTATCGGGAGACCAAAACCAATTCCTCCTCTCGGTCCCTATCGTAGCCTCTTATTTATAGAGTTCTATACCCACCTATACCCACCTTCTATACCCACCCAATGGGGGCCGACCAAGCTAGCTTGGGAACAAGCTAGGGCCGGCCTAGGTATAAAATTGGGTGGTCGGCCCTAGCTTGAGCCCAAGCTAGTAGGGCCGGCCAAATAAAATTAAAAAGAAATTTAATTTTAATTTTTATTATTATGTGGAAGATATATTTTAAAGAGAATTAAAATTAAAATATCTCTCTTGTAAAAGATCTACAAAAGATTAAAGAAAGAGATTAGATCTCTTTCCTTATTTGTAGATTGGAGAGATGTTTTATTTTTTCTTTAAAAATTATTCACATGTTGATAAAATTAAAATTATAGAAATTTCCTTTTATCAACCATGAAGAGATTTTAAAGAGAAATTTTATTTTTAAAATTTCCGAAAACAAATTAGGAAGTTTTAATTGTTGATTAAAACTTGTCCTCTTTGTTTTCCAATGATGTGGCCGGCCATCTCAAGTTAATTGGGAAATTTTGTTTTATTTTCTCAATTAATTCATGTCAAGGAAAATTAAGGAAATTTTATTGTAATTAAATTTCCTAATTTGCCTAGGCCAAGGAATATAAAAGAAGGGGTGAGGGGGCCTTCAAGAGACATAACATCTATGGTTCCTCTGCCTCGCTTGTTCGTTGGTGTGGCGGCCATCCTCTCCTCTCTTCCTCTTGTGGTGGCCGAACCTCTCTCCCTTCCTTGGAGCTCTTGTGGTGGCCGGATACTACTTGGAGAAGAAGAAGAAGAAGGAGAGAAAGCTAGTATCTCTTGGAGCTTGGTTAGTATTTTGGTTTTTCTCCTTGGTGAAGCTTTTCTTTTGTGGCCGAACCTTGCTTGGAGGAGAAGAAGGTGGTTGGTGGTTTCTCATCTTGGTAGATCGTTGCCCACACAACGTCCGAGGTTAGAAGAGGAATACGGTAGAAGATCAAGAGGTTTTTCTACAAGGTATAACTAGTAATTTCTATTTCCGCATCATGCTAGTTATTTATGGAAATAATACCAAATACAAGAGGCTTACGTTCTAGAATTTCGAATATGTTTTTTCGAAGTTGTGTTCTTTTATTTCTTTCTTTTCCTTTTGATTTGATTGTTCTCTTAGGTTAACCTAAAGTTATTTTAGGAAATTAAATATTAGCTTTCTATTAAAGGTTTTGTCTAGTCGGTGGTGGTTGCTCCCATATCCAAGAAGGCCATGTGCCTCACCACGTCAGTACTGGGAACCTTTTATGGAAATTAATATTTAATGGAATTAATAACTTAAGGAGACTTGGGTCGAACGTGTTAAGTTCCGCAGGAGATCCAAGTCAAAACCTAAAAGAACAAATAGATTAAGTTTTGGATCAAACGTGTTAAGTTCCACAGGCGATCCAAAATTTAATTTAAAAGAACACATGGTAGCTAGGAAAAGGTTCAGACCTTTGTACAAAATTTTTGTACAGTGGAACCTATAGGTTTTCCGAGTAGCAACCAACAATTGGTATCAGAGCTAGGGTTTTGCCTCTGTGTATTTGGTATTTAGTTTAATTATGCACATGTCATACATAATTTAGGCAGGATAATAGTAGGATGTGCTAACTTTGTGGATGCAGGATCCAACTATTATGGCTTTTAGTTAATTATGTGTGTGATTGGACCCTTGGACATGTCAAGGGCAATTTATATGTGTGTGCATGATTGTATTAAAATACAGCAGGAGCTGTATTTAGTTTTATTAGGATTTTATTTTTGATCTAGATACATGTACATTCCTTTTATGGAATATAGGATCAAAATTGTAAAATTCTATTTATGTCGCGGATCGAATCTTGCAAAGCGTGGAACCTTCTAAGGACCAGAGGTGCAGCGGAACTAGGAGCAAGATGGATGCGACAGCTAGACCCAGAGGCGGTGGCCAAATATGACAGCAACTTGGGATGACAACACACGGAGGACAATTAGAGATAAAAGCCATAATAGTTGAAAATTAAATTTTCTATTTATTGCTTTTATATTGTGCTGTGTGTGCATGTTAGTTTACAAGTTTAGTAGGCTAGCATAGTTAAAATTCCTCATTTATAAATAACTAAGTGGGAGAGGGATTTTTAAATAAATCCCATGGTCTCCATTACTGGTTTGTAAGTGATGCAAACAAGCTTGCGCGTTGGCTCTGAGTGCCTTCCTCCATAACGGATGAGCTTGTTTGTGGATCACTAGAACAGACTTCCATTTTTGGATGACTATAGGAAATTAATTAAGAGCGTGTGATCTTCCCCAACGGAAGGGGCATAATCTTATTAATAGACTTAGTGTCAAGTAATGGTATACACTTAGACACATCTAATAGTATCCTCCCCAACGGAGTCACTATTATTATTTGTGTGACCAAATAATACCAACTATTAATTTTATTTGTCAAAAAGTTAGGTTGACAAGATAATAAAATTAATGGGATAAAACCCTCCTTTTATAAATGTTGAATTTGTATACGTCCACACTAACGTGACATACAAAATTCACGGTGTTTTAAGGTGTTGGTTAATTTAAAATAGTATTGTTTGAGGAATCAATATTATTCTAAATTTAGAGTTCTGACCAAAAGTTATTTGTGATTCTTAGGATGACTTTCAACCCACTGTCCATCATACTTCAACAAAATAGACTTACTGGACCAAATTACATAGATTGGAAAAGAAACATTGTTCTGACTGCTGAAAGCTATAAATTTGTACTGACTGAACCTTGTCCTGATGCACCCACTGGTGAATCTACCCAAGAGGAGATTGAATATCATAAGAGATGGGTAAAGGCAGATGAGATGGCGCGGTGTTACATTTTGGCTTCAATGTCAAATGTATTGCAACATCAGCATAAAGATTTACCAACTGCTTATGATATTATGAACAATCTCAAGGAACTCTTTGGTCATCAGGATATGGTTTCTAGGCAAGAAGCCATGAGAAAGATAATAACAGCCACCATGCAAGAGGGTACTCCTGTAAGGGATCATATCCTAAAGATGATGGCTTATCTGAACGAAATACAGATCCTTGGAGGAGAAATTGATGGGGAAACCCAGATCGATATGATCCTCCAAACGCTACCTAGAAGTTTTGAGCAGTTCCGCCTGAACTATAATATGAATAAAAGGATTTATTCATTAGGGGAACTACTGACAGAACTTCAAGCAGAAGGGTTATTTCACACAATGCTCAAATTCACTATCTTTGAAAATGGTTCTACTTCTAAACCGAAGGAAAGAAGAAGAAGAAACAAGGTGGTTCAGGAAAGAAAGTGAATAAATCTCAGTACGGGATTTAAAGCTGGAATGAAGAAGTCAAGGGCAAGTGCTTCATCTGCAAGCGGGCAGGAAGGCGGATTGTCCTCGTAAGAACCAAAACAAAGGTATATCTCATGCTCTAGTTGTTGAAACATGTTTAGCAGTGTTATCTACCAGCACCTGGTGTGTAGATACGGGAGCCACTGATCATGTCTGCAATTCCTTGCAGGGGTTCCAGGAAACCCGACGACTATCTGAAGGGGAGATTACCGTCTACATGAGCAATGCTACTAAGGTGGCAGCTGTTGCAGTGGGAGACGTCTACTTGTCTTTTAGTAGAAATAGAAATTTGGTTTTAAGAAATTGTCTTTATGTACCCAGTTTTAGAAAGAATTTAATTTCAGTTTCTAAACTGTTTTTAGATGGATATTCAGTTTCTTTCAGTAACAATGTAGTTATTAAAAGAAATAAAGTGATTATCTGTTCTGGTGCATTAGTTGGCAATTTGTATATTTTAAATCTAATTTCTTCCACAAAGCAAAACATGGAAATTTATAACTCATCTTCTAAGTCTAATAAGAGAAAAGAACCTTCAGAAATGAACCAAGCATATCTTTGGCATCTAAGACTTGGTCATATTAATTTAAGTAGGATTCAGAGGCTTATAGCCGATGGACTTTTGAGTTCATTTGAGTTGGAAAATTTTCCAACTCGTGAATCTTGCTTAGAAGGTAAAATGACCAAGAGGCCGTTCAAGGCCAAGGGGTATAGAGCCAAAGAAGTGTTAGAGTTGGTTCACTCTGATTTGTGTGCTCCTATGTCTGTCCAGGCAAGAGGAGGTTTTGAATATTTTGTCTCTTTCATAGACGATTATTCAAGATATGGATACATTTACCTAATGCGCCGCAAGTCCGAATGCTTTGACAAGTTCAAAGAATACAAGGCTGATGTGGAGAAACGATTAGGTAAAAGTATCAAGACACTACGATCTGATCGTGGTGGCGAATACCTCTTAGGAGAGTTTAGGAATTACTTATCAGAGGCTGGGATTCAATCCCAACTGTCTGCACCTGGAACACCAGAATGGTGTAGCGAGCGAAGGAATAGGACTCTTATGGAGATGGTTAGATCGATGATGAGTTATTCGAATTACCAAATTCGTTTTGGGGATATGCTCGGAAACAGAAGTATCGTTCCGAACTTAGTACCTTCTAAATCGTTTCTTCTACTCCCATAGAATTGTGGAATGGCGAAAACCAGTCTAAGACATATTCGGTTTTGGGGTAGTCCAGCACATGTCTGAAACCAGATCTTGATAAGTTAGAATCTCGTATGAAGTTCGCGTGTTTGTAGGATATTCTAAAGGCGAAGGTGGTTTATTTTATAGTCCTAAAGACCAAGGTCATTGTTAGCACCAATGCCCGTTTTAGAAGAAGACTATATAATGGATCATAAGCCCAAGTAAAGTCGTTTTAGAAGAACTTAGAGAGGACATGTCTACTTCGAGTACCAACGATACAAGATGAAGTACCACAAGAGACCGCAACACGTGTCACACATGATGCACAACCACAGAAGGGCCTCGTCGTAGTGGGAGGGTTGTGAGGCACTGAAAGATTCATGTTTTGGGAGAGTCTTGGACTTGATCCGGGTAAACATGAACCTGATCCCGTCATATGACGAAGCAATCCAAGATATAGATGCGCGTCTTGGCAAAAGGCAATGAATTCAAATAGAGTCCATGTACTCTAATAAGGTTTGGGAGCTTGTAGAACCACCGATGGTGTACAAGTCGTTGGATGCAAGTGGATCTACAAAAGGAAAAGAGGACAGACGGAAGGTAGAAACCTTCAAAGCTAGGCTTGTTGCAAAGGGTACACTCAAAAGAGGGAATCGATTATGAGGAGACCTTTTCACCGTAGTCATGCTTAAGTCTATCCGGATACTCTTATCCATTCTTTGCTCATATGGATTATGAGATTTGGCAAATGGATGTCAAGACAGCTTTCCTTAATGGAAGTCTTGAAGAGAACATCCATATGAAGCAACCAGAAGGGTTCATTGAAAAAGGCAAAGAGCATCTAGTGTGCAAGCTCAATCGGTCCATTTATGGACTGAAGCAAGCTTCAAGGTCTTGGAACATCCGGTTTAATGAAGTAATCCAGTCATATGGATTTATTCAAAGTCCGGATGAGTCTTGTGTATATAAGAAGTGTAACGGAAACGTGGTGGTATTTCTTGTACTATACGTAGATGATATTTTGTTAATTGGCAACAATGTCAAGGTATTATCAGACGTAAGGGTATGGTTTTCCAAACAATTTGATATGAAAGACTTAGGAGAATGTGCACACATTCTTGGGATCAAAGTTATAAGGGATCGAAAGAAAAGAATGTTGTGTCTATCCCAAGCTTCATATATAGATACAATCCTTGCTCGTTTTAGCATGCAGGATTCCAAGAAAGGTTTCTTACCTTTTAGACATGGAGTAGCTTTATCTAAAGAGATGTCTCCAAAGACATCAAAAGAGATAGAGGACATGAAAGCAGTTCCTTATGCTTCGGCTGTAGGAAGCCTAATGTATGCAATGCTATGTACGAGACCTGATATCTGTTTTGCCGTGGGCATGGTCAGCAGATATCAGAGTAACCCTGGACAAGGACATTGGACTACGGTAAAGCATATATTAAAGTACCTGAGAAGGACTAGAGATTATATGCTAGTTTACCAAGCACCCGATTTCCTCCCTGTGCGTTCCACGCATTCAGATTTCCCATCAGATATAGTAAGTCTACATCAGGCTATGTGTTTACTTTAGGAGGTGGAGCCATTGCATGGAGGAGTGTTAAGCAGAAATGCGTTTCGGACTCAACCATGGAAGCTGAGTATGTAGCAGCCTCTGAGGCGGCTAAAGAAGCAGTATGGCTCAGGAACTTTCTAATGGACTTAGATGTGATTCCTGGTTTGCCCAAAATCATCACAATTTATTGTGATAATAGCGGTGCAGTTGCAAACTCGAAGGAACCACGAGCCCATAAGGCAAGTAAACATATAGAGCGCAAGTACCACCTGATACGAGACATCGTCAAGCGAGGAGAAGTTGTCGTCGCCAAGATAGCATCAGCAGATAACCTGGCAGATCCTTTCACTAAGGCCCTTCCAGCGAAAGCTTTTGATCGGCATGTGGAGGGGATGAGAATCAGATGTATGGTAGAAGATATGGCAGCTTAGTCATTAGTATAAGTGGGAGATTGTTGGAGTGTATACTGAAAGCCTAAGCTTTGTAAACATTCATTATGAATAAAGAATCACATTTGGTCTAATTATCTACATTTGTTTGTAGTTGTTCATTTAATTTATATTTTAGATAACATAGTATGTGGTGTCACATATAGAAGATGATGTTATCAGTACCTTATAAATTATAAACAGTAGCTCACGACCAGAATGGAAAGGAACAAACCATTAGAAGGTCGTAGTGTAATTAGGTATTAGTTTATCTTGACTATATAATTACACTAGTACACTCAGAGTGTATTGAGTAGGATCATTTGAGGTCGTTTCTTTTATACTGACTTTATAAAGGAACAAAGACCTCGGTTATTATGGAAGTGTGTGCTCTTAATCCTAATATAATAACAAGCACATATATTTGATATTTATTTCTTTAATTTATCAATGGGTGAGATTTAGTTCGATAAATCAATAAGCCCGATAAATTGGGAAATGATATCACTTATAGTGTGTGTTGTTGATTATAGAAGAAACTGTGTCCTAGAGATACTAGGTTGATAATGTCCCCAAGAGGAGCTCATAAGGATTGTCATGTTAAACCCTGCAGGTGGACTTAGTCCGACATGACGATAAGGTTGAGTGGTACTACTCTTGGACTTAGACATTAATTAAATGAGTTGTCAGTAACTCACTTAATTAGTGGACATTCGATATCTTAAACACAGGGAGACTAACACACTCATAATAAGAAGGAGCCCAAAAATGTAATTTGGGATTGGTGCGGTAGTTCAATGATAGTTCTCTAGTGGAATGAATTATCATTGATAAAATTAAGTTGTGTGTTCGGGGCGAACACGGGATGCTTAATTTTATCGGGAGACCAAAACCAATTCCTCCTCTCGGTCCCTATCGTAGCCTCTTATTTATAGAGTTCTATACCCACCTATACCCACCTTCTATACCCACCCAATGGGGGCCGGCCAAGCTAGCTTGGGAACAAGCTAGGGCCGGCCTAGGTATAAAATTGGGTGGCCGGCCCTAGCTTGAGCCCAAGCTAGTAGGGCCGGCCAAATAAAATTAAAAAGAAATTTAATTTTAATTTTTATTATTATGTGGAAGATATATTTTAAAGAGAATTAAAATTAAAATATCTCTCTTGTAAAAGATCTACAAAAGATTAAAGAAAGAGATTAGATCTCTTTCCTTATTTGTAGATTGGAGAGATGTTTTATTTTTTCTTTAAAAATTATTCACATGTTGATAAAATTAAAATTATAGAAATTTTCTTTTATCAACCATGAAGAGATTTTAAAGAGAAATTTTATTTTTTAAAATTTCTGAAAACAAATTAGGAAGTTTTAATTGTTGATTAAAACTTGTCCTCTTTTGTTTTCCAATGATGTGGCCGGCCATCTCAAGTTAATTGGGAAATTTTGTTTTATTTTTCTCAATTAATTCATGTCAAGGAAAATTAAGGAAATTTTATTGTAATTAAATTTCCTAATTTGCCTAGGCCAAGGAATATAAAAGAAGGGGTGAGGGTGCCTTCAAGAGACATAACATCTATTATTCCTCTCCCTCTCTTGTTCCTTGGTGTGGCCGGCCATCCTCTCCCTCTCTTCCTCTTGTGGTGGCCGAACCTCTCTCCCTTCCTTGGAGCTCTTGTGGTGGCCGGATACTACTTGGAGAAGAAGAAGAAGAAGGAGAGAAAGCTAGTATCTCTTGGAGCTTGGTTAGTATTTTGGTTTTTCTCCTTGGTGAAGCTTTTCTTTTGTGGCCGAACCTTGCTTGGAGGAGAAGAAGGTGGTTGGTGGTTTCTCATCTTGGTAGATCGTTGCCCACACAACGTCCGAGGTTAGAAGAGGAATACGGTAGAAGATCAAGAGGTTTTTCTACAAGGTATAACTAGTAATTTCTATTTCCGCATCATGCTAGTTATTTATGGAAATAATACCAAATACAAGAGGCTTACGTTCTAGAATTTCGAATATGTTTTTTCGAAGTTATGTTCTTTTGTTTCTTTCTTTTCCTTGTGATTTGATTGTTCTCTTAGGTTAACCTAAAGTTATTTTAGGAAATTAAATATTAGCTTTCTATTAAAGGTTTTGTCTAGTCGGTGGTGGTTGCTCCCATATCCAAGAAGGTCATGTGCCTCGCCACGTCAGTACTGGGAACCTTTTATGGAAATTAATATTTAATGGAATTAATAACTTAAGGAGACTTGGGTCGAACGTGTTAAGTTCCGCAGGAGATCCAAGTCAAAACCTAAAAGAACAAATAGATTAAGTTTTGGATCAAACGTGTTAAGTTCCGCAGGCGATCCAAAATTTAATTTAAAAGAACACATGGTAGCTAGGAAAAGGTTCAGACCTTTATACAAAATTTTTGTACAGTGGAACCTATAGGTTTTCCGAGTAGCAACCAACATTGACTACATGTGCTAGGTACCCCGTACATCCCGAATCCATCAACTTCTGTGCCTTCATAGCTGAGAGAAATTTTCTGGCTTTTCTCTTTGGTTCTCCGATGTACTCGAACTGTGCTTCTGCTTCGGGTTGGCATACGACTTTCTGTTTACGGCACTCTATGGAAGCACCGTATCTGATCAGAAAGTCCATTCCAAGGATGACGTCATAGTCAGTCATTTCTAGCAGGATCAGATCGCAAAAGAGTTCCCTGTCTGCTATAATGACTGGCACTGCTCTGAGCCAGTGCATGGATGCCATGACCTCTCCTGAAGGTAGTGCCGCCAGAAACTGACCACTGAGTACCTCTGGGGGTATTTCTAATTTCTCGGAGAACATCCTGGCTATATATGAATGGGTTGCCCCAGTATCAAATAGAACAGTAGCACTATACTAAAAAATGCTAATCTGACCTGTGACGACTGTCGAGGCATTTGCTACGTCCTCTCTGGTGAGTGAGTAGATCCTCGCATTCGCCATAGCTGGAGGGGCTTCTATTCTGCCCTGGCTGATAAGTGGACCTTCTAGAGCGGCCTGCATCTGATATAACTGAGCTGGCTGGCCTGCATACTGAACCGGCCTTGTTCGGGCACTGCTTGGCCATGTGCCCCTCTTGTCCACATTCAAAGCATCCTCGTGTGCCCTTGCGACAAACCCCTGGGTGGAATTTCCCACAAGTGGCACACTTTGGATAACTGGGTCGCTTGCTAGATGATCCTCCTTTTGAGTCGCTCCCTGATTTGCGCTTGCTGTTGGAGTTCCCTTTCCAGTTAGAGCTATGGCCTTGCTGTTTTTGAGTGTGAGAGTTTCCTTGGCCTTTGGACTCTGAGGAGACTTGCTTCTGCTGCTTCATGCTGTTCTGGTAGTGCTCTGTGGTCAAGGCACTGCTCACTAACTCCTCTGTGGTTTGTGGCCTATGTATGCCACCCTATCTCTGGCCTCAGCATCTTGAGCATCAACCGGATCCGTTCCTTCTCTGTGCTGACTAGCTCTGGGCATAGACGAGCCAACCTGTTGAATTTCTTCACGGCTTCCTCAACTGATAGGTTGCCCTGATGAAACTCGGTGAACTTGTCGTAGTGGCGGTTTGTAACCCGCATATGAAAGAACTCCTCGAAGAACTCCTTCTCGAAGTTAGCCCATGACATCTGGTTCACTGGGCGCTTCATTCTGATTCTTTCCCACCACATGCGTGTGTCTCCTGTCAAGCAGAAGGAGGCACACTTCACCTTCTCGTGTTCTGGCCAGTCCAGAAGCTCCATCGTGCTCTCCAGTGTTTTGAACCAGGCTTGTGCATCCCATGGTTCACTAGTGCCTGAGAAGTTCTCTGGCTTGACTCGTTGCCACTGGATCAGATAGGCTTCCTTTCTTGGCTCAGCTGCTGGGACTGCTGGTGCTGGTACTGGTGCTGGTGTTGGTGCTGTAGGCTGAGCTGGTGGAACCTCTAAGACTACCGGAGTCGTCAAATTCGGTTCCGGGGTGACTGTGGGGGTATTCTGCTGATTAGCCTTTAAGGTGGCTATTTCCTGTTGCTGTTCGGCTAGCCACTAATGTTTGGAGGAGGCACTGAACTGCCTGCCTCTTGCTGGGGCTCAGTAGCTAGTGCCCTTCTAGCTGGGCGTCCTCGTGCCATTTCGAAAGACATAGAGAACATACGTATAACTAATACTATCACAGTTCTATAATCACTGATATCATGTTCAAAGACTATCTCATACTAGCAGGAAGTAGGCATATAAACATGAACTGTAACTAGAAAGCAATAGCAATAAGGAGAGTAGAGGTCTTCTTACTTGGAAGCTGCAGGTACAATGCTGATGTGTGTGTAGGAAGTATGGAACACTGCTCTGATACCACTCTGTAACGACCCACCTTCTACTACTAGGCTGTAAGGCGAATCGCTACGGTTTTGCTGTGCTAAGCTGCGCGGAAAACTGATCTAATTTGAGTTTTTGCTAATTATCTGATTAATGTTAACTCTGACACTAACATTTCGGGTGTACCTTGGAGTTGTACACATGCTAGGGGAGGTATTTACAACTGGTAACACCCTCCGGACCGATCCACAGACCGATCTGCTGACACTGGTACGGTCACAAGACCCTGGATCGGTCAGCTGTCCGATCCGGGAGCTACATCGCTTCTGTCCCCAGGTGGGAGTGTCCTGATCGGTCGGCACGACCGATCCAGGTATGTCTGGATCGGTCGGCTGACCGATCCATGAACCTGGAAATCGGGGACTCGCTACTGTGTTGTACTGGATCGGTCGGCTGACCGATCCAGGAGGATACAGTAGCATACTGTATCTGGCTGGGTGACACAGCCAGGCCCTGATCGGTCGGGAGACCGATCAGAGTCTGATTTCACCCGGGGGACTCTGATTTCCAACACTTTGGCGTGCCGAAACCCCACATAACATCTAACTAATGCATCATAAACCATTCTAACAACATGTAATAACATTTTAACGACATAAACTAGTAATCTAACTTAACATAGGGCATAGTTTAGGAATTCATGGCAACACACAACTAAAAGTGCCTAGAACATGAAAACCAAAACCAATAAATAGAATGCTAAAGTAAATGCTAAAGAGTCTAATGCTCAATTTGCTACGTCCCCTAAGGACCTTTGATTCCAGTTCCATACACACACATCCTCATCTGCATTGACCTCCAGCCTCCACTGCTAGTCCACTTTTCCTTTACCTTTATCTGCAGTATAAGAAAAGTAGTATCTGTAAGCTAACAAGCTTAGTAAGAAACCATATACCTCACAAAAACATGCGACGATGCAATATGATTTTTAAAGCATGCTATTTGAAATAAACTGACTAGGCTAAACATATAAACATGGCATATGATCATACAAGCATAGCAATCAAGAACTGAACATGAGCTATCATAATGTGTAAGCAAGGAAGAGCTAAACTGAAGCTAAACTGGTACTTAATTCAAACTCAACTAACATAACTGATTTTTATGAGTTTTGAAAACTAATACATAGTAAGTGAAAATACATAATCATGCTGTTTGACTTGCTGTGCGCGCATCCCTAACTAGACCCGGGTTTGCAAGTCCCGAATTTAGTAGGGTTAACTAGGTTATCTAAACCTAGGGACGACTGTGGGAGTCCAACCCAATGGATATCTGATCCAGTACAGTGCCACTGAAAATAAAATACTGAATATAGCTAACTGTTTTAACTTGCTGTTTCTAGGTTATCTGAACCTAGAGCTAGGTTATCTGAACCTAGAGGCGACTGTGGGAGCCCACCCATTGGACCGTAGTCCCATAAAACTGAACTAAACTAATGTGCTGTTTTAAATGCTTCTAATGCATTTAACTGAGCTTTTAAACATAACTGAGGTGGTATTTAGCTACACTAACATTTTACCGAACACTTGGTGTGCTCCAACTCTCTCCTCTAATAGGGAGATCACCTCTAGGCACCCGACAACGTCTAGAATCTCCAACTAAAGGAGAACAACGTGTCCGGCCCGTCTAGAGGTGCTCAACTAGATCCCTAATCCTCGAGGAGGGTTTAAACACACCTTATGTGCCGAAAACCCTGCATATAGCTAAAACTAATGTGTAGGAAACCAAACGGAGCTATTATACCGCAGATGAGGGGTTTCTTACCTCCTGATCGTAATTTCTTACGATTCTATTCGCTAGAGTTCCGGTGGAGATGATCCTCTCGACGATCCGATCACGTCTTCGCGTTCCTCTCGCGGAGAAGAACCTCTTTCGTGTTGGAGTCGTCGCCGGAAGATGAACCTATGGACCCTTGCCTTGGTGTGCCGTGCGTGAGGAAGAGGAGAAGGAGGGAGAGGCGGCGGTGAGGTTTTGGAAGAGAAAAGTGGCGTGAGGTGAGGAGGTGCCGAACCAAAACTTAAACCAACCCAACTTAAGTTATTTAATTTATATTATGTGGATACTAGGCCCAACTCCAATATAAATTTTATTGGTTCCCTTTCCTTTCAGCACGGCCCTGCTGGGTTCACCGGTTACTAACATTATCCCGTATACCATAGGTCTCGGGTTCGATTCCCGCCTAAGCTATTTTGCGATTTTAATTATTTTTGCTACTTCCGCTACTCGGAAAATTCCGAAAAAATATCTAAAAATTACAGAAAAATCATAGAATAATTCTAATGCAAGTTTGAGAATTTTCGGGCGTTACACAGAAATTGGGCCATGCAGAAATTGGGCTACTACTTGGAGGCGCCTCAGACCCATTGGAGGCGCATCAGAGTGTCCGAGGCGCCTCAGACCCATTGGAGGCACCTCAGACAGTCTGAGGCAGCTCATACTCAATCCGAGGTGCCTCGAACCTGGCCAAAGTGGTCGTTGAGCTTTCGGATAAAATTTTATCCGCCCACTCGATGGAGGCGCCTTGGACCTCTGTTGGAGGCGCCTTGAACCTTCGAGATAGATTTTTCAAGGGTTATAAAGGACCCTTGGACCTAGGAATTATTCATCAATTGAGTATTCAACTCTGTAACAACTTCCTAGCAATAGTTCTGAGCTGTTAGTGTGTAAAAGACTTCTCCGCCTTCAGCAAAGGAGACTTTTCTAGTGCGCTCTTTCATTGCCTTGGATTAACAACTCTCTTGGTTGTAACCAGGTTAACTCCCGGTCTTCTCTGTCCTTTTTGTTTAATTGTTTTATTATTTTATTGCTATTGCACTTTTGAGTTGAAAAATCCGAGGAGGGTATAGGTCTTTTGTTTTCAGGCAATTCACTCCCCTCTTACCGGCCTCTGCTACACCTACATAATGGACTTGATCCTTGGGGACCCAATAGAGTCCAAGTTCAACTTGATTAACAAAGTTAGACTTGGGTACTCATGCTTGGATTTTTATTTGGTCTGTTAACAAGTGATAGATATGAACAGTATTTCTTTTTAGTTCTAAATCCTAGTCTAGATCGATTGTATACGACCTTCTGTTTTTCAAAAATCAAGTCAAGATTCTTAGAACCCAGTGTAAACCGTTCCAATGCAATCTTCAAATCCTTGACTTAAGTTTTTCGGCTGGAATTATCTTCCTCAAGCTTTTGGACTTAAGTTTAAGTTTCAGTCTGAACAGGGTTAGTCAAGGATTTGGAGTTAGTCACTTCTTTAAGGGTTGTTACCTCCTTTAGAAGTGATTTGATCCGAACGTTAGATTTAGCTAATTTCCGCAAAAGATAATTAACTAGGATATTCAACCAAGAAATACTTACAGCGGGGTTAGGCCATTCGGAAACTGATACGAATATGTGGTATCGCTTGGACTCGGCTTCCGATTCGCTCTCACTTTCTTCTTCATTGATTTGGTCCCGGGTCGTCAATGCAAGGAACCTCGTCTGTTCGAGTTCATCATCGGACTCTTCTGATGAGGACTCGTCCCAAGTAGCCTTCAGAGCTTTCTTCTTTCTAGCCTCCTTTGTCTTGCTTGTACCTGCAACCAACGCAATACCTTTCTCGGCCGGAGTAGTATTAGTCTGCTCATATAACTCAAATAATTCGTCTATTGAATCACTCTTACTTACTTGTGTACCGAAATTACCTTTGTGTATCTCAATCAGCTTCTCCTATAGCTCTTTCGCGCTTGAGAATGGGTTGACTCGGTTCAGTTCCTCCTTTGTTAGACCACATTGAAGAGTGTACATCGCTTTGGCGTTTGCTTCTACCTTCTTTATTAGAGTTGCATCCCAGTTCTCGCACGAGATCGGTTTGCCAACGTCGTCAATTGGAAGTTCCAGACCGGTTTTGACGATCATCCAAACTTTAAAGTGTGTTTGATGGTACGACTTCATTTGGTTCTTCCAGTAGCCGAAATCTTCTCCGGTGAAGAGAGGAGGTCGGACTGTACTGTAGCCTTCTGATGGTGTAGCGGGACCGGCAAGAGGGGGGGTGAATTGCCTGAAAATTAAAGTATACCCTCCTTAAGACTTTTAACTCAAAAGTTTGGATGCCCTCAAGTGTTTGACCGTCCGTGGCTCCTCCAATGTGTTTGACCGGATAGAGTTCTATCCAGTTGCAAATAGTCATGCAGACCGGGTTGAGGGTGCCCTCAAGTGTATTGAGGCGGCGATGGTCGGCGGCGATCGGTAGCTGCCGCAAGCTCCGACAGAAGTGCGGCGACCGTCAGTAGAGGTCGTAGGACATTTTTGTCATTTTATAATAATACAAATTACATCCTGATAAAAAATAATATATACCAAACAAAAGAATATAATCATTCTTGTAATCAAATATTACATACATTACATTTCCAAACGTAGTAATGTAATCAAGATTACATTACATTACATTACAAATTTGATTACATTACAAGTTAGATTACATTACACCCAACCAAACGTAGTCTATATGACATCCTAGTGAAGCACAGAAGAAATTTATGCATTTAAGAGTTTTTCACAAGATGAACATCCATAGACCGGGAGGAATTTGGTTCGTGAAACTTTCTAGGATGATTTTATCTGTAATTATTCTTCCGAATTATTGCACTAAGCATTTACAGTTTTATATATCATGCATTTCATATCGTTCACTGAAAAATCAACTCAGACTTGACAGTATTCCATCTGCGCCAGCGAGGGGAAAAAAATGCTCATCATCCTTATCAAAATGAAGGCGTCTAGACTTCATGATATCATCGGAACATTACCCATAATTTTGCGTAAGTATGATGTGGCATTTGCATGAACGTGATCAAAAATAAATTTAATTTATAAGGGATGTTGATTTCTTTAACAAAAAAAACACTATGGTTCTTTTTCTTTTTGCCAAATTATGTTAAACTTTCTAACCCATGAACTTTTAACCGAACAAGCTGTATTGGTGATATGAATATTAGAAAGAGATATTATTGAAATTAGATGCATACCTTGATTAACAAAATTAAAATTTGATGTGATTTTTTTTAAAAAAAAATTAAGTGTGCCTAATTAATTATTTCATAGAAATGATGTTTTATAATATTCATAGAGAGGACCTGTGAGCTGGAACCACTTGTCGATTCAGGGTTTGCGGAAGAGGTGGACGCAGTTTCCGAGCTGCCGGATCTCGTGGCGGGGCTCCAGCGCTGCGAGGCAGACTACGCAGACGCGGCGTCAGATCGGAGGGCGAAGAACCGGAAGATGGGGAGGCGGGACTTGACGACGGTGGGAGAAATGAAGGAGTCGCTGAGGTGGACGAAGCATGCCAACGGGCAGAGGTTGTCAGCGACGGAGGAGGAGGAGGGGTTCGATGAGGCGAGGCCTAGAAGAAGAGCACGACGGAGACGGCGAGCTTAAGGCGTTCGAGCAGGAAAGGGACGATCTTGACGGGGAGGGGGAGGATGACGACGTAGCAGACGGAGGGAAGCCCATCGCCGTTGTCGTCGTCAGAACCCAGCGGTGGCGTTTAGACGGGTCGATTGGAACAATTTTTTTTTTTTGGCTCAATTAACCCGAACCGACATCATTTACGTACAGAAGAGAAGAAGCCATCGGAAGGATGCACACTACAAAAAAATTCAGCATTAGAGACGGAATATTCCGTCGCTATTCCGTCGCTAAACTAGATTAGCGATGGAATCACTGCGTCGACACAAATTGTGTTGCTGACTGTATTTAGAGCCGGAATATAAATTCTGTCGCTAATTAGAGACGGAATATATATTCCGTCTCTAAATATAGCGACAGAATATATATTCCGTCTCTAAAATATTAACGACAAGAATTTAATCATCAGTCGCTAACAATAAAATCCTGTCTTTGATTTGATTAAAATTACGTCTCTAATTAGAGACGGAATTTAAATGTTCTGTTTCTAATTAGAGACGGACCTTAAATGTTCCGTCTCTAATTAGAGACGGAACTTAATATTCCGTCGTAAGGCATCGACATTTCAAACAATTTCAAGGCAATCAGCGACGGAAAATTAAAATTTCGTCGCTAGATATCATTATAACAGTATTTTCCATGGAGAAATTAGAGAAGGAATTTTAAAATTCCGTCTCTAATTAGAGACGGAATTTTAAAATTGCGTCTCTAATACCTGGAGATTTCAGCAACATAATTTCGTTCCTGCAGTCATCCTTGTTTATATTTTATAATAATCTAAACCATCACATACAATGATTTTCAAACAACACAAAACTCTCCAAATAACAATACATTCATACAAAAAACTTAATCCAAGCACAAAACAATAATCCAAGCATAAAACTTAAACTAAATATCCAATCAAAAAACAAAGATAAATATCCAAACATCTGTAACCATAAACACCTGATTGTATAGTACTACAACATCTGAAATTTAAAAACGCAATACAACATCATCTATCAAAGAAAATCCGATTCTAAGCTAGTGAGTAGTAATCAATCCTGCAAAAATGTTAATACGATAGATTACTAATAAAACAAAGAATAAACTAATTCACAATTATGAGTAACATATTTAATTTAATATTATGAATTTATTTTACATACCTAAAAGCTAGTTTAATTATATGATGATGGTGTTGCATAGATATCAACGTTCTTGAAAAGATATAATACAATGTTAGACATAGTTTCATTAGTGAACAAAAAAACTTAAAAAGTTAAACAGCAAGATACCTATGGCAATCTATGGATCAGGGGGATCATTAGGGTCTTGAGTCTCTTGAGAGGCAAAACGATGTGACGTTGCACTCATTTGATCCAAGAAGTCCTGCATATCCTGCCCAATTTTCTCAAGATCTAATCGGGATTGCCGCTCTGCTCGAAATTCTGCCTCCAAGGTCGAGAGTCGAGTCTTCAAATTTGTGTTTTCCTGTTCTAAGACGTCTACTCTAGCAGACAATTCGGATGCACTCGATGATGTGCTGGGACGACCCCTGGCCCTAGGAGTCATCGCCTAATCATATACAACTCTCGCCTGAGCCCCAAGACCATATAGGGTGGAGGTCTTTTTCCTTCCACCAACCACATCATAATAAATTTCATTTATCTGGTCAGTGGATAGAGTCTGCTCCCCACCTCCCTCTAAACTAAGCCGAGACGCCTGTGCAACCCTAGCAGCAATTTCTTCATATTTACATTAAAAAAAGTATTGTCAGATATTTACTAAAATGATAGATAATCATTGTTAATAGTTAAATATATTCAAGTGTAGAATATTATGTCTAATGCCGACGATCGACGATCTATAAAGTTGTCATCTTTTGACTTGTGTGTCTTGGTAAATATCTCCCAACAAGTAGGAGGTCGCTGTAGATCATGTTCCTGAATATTAAAAATGTAAATATTTCCAGTGGTATAGTCTAGGTGCAAAACTCTTATAGAATTTTAAAATTGGAAACTAACCAAGTCTAAGGCATGCTCGACGATCGATCGGGATCCAGCGGTATGTTTTATCGCTCCGGTACTAGGACCAGCCAGCTCACTCTTTCTATTGGCTCGAGCTTTCATTGTATTTTCCTGCCATCTGTCTGTAGCCCAGATGGCTCGCCATGCATCCCAAATGTTCTCAGGTACATAGGATGGTTTTATTCCCTTTTGTCTTGCTTTGTATAGCATGTCTTTGTATAGTTTGGCAAGCTGCGTTCCAGGTAGCATAAAATTCTGCCTCATGCTCTATCTGCCAAGTATATCTTTTCTACAATAATACATTCACAAATTATTATAAAAACATAACAAAATCATGATAATTAAATTGGCTTACCAAAAACTCATCGTAATAAAATTGCTTCATATCCGGGTCTACCTGCTTCAATGTAGTACCAACGGGGCTAAATCGCTCTTTAAATTTCGAGGTGATGTATGTAGCTACTCTATGACCATTTGGGGTAAAACTGCATTTACAAATAAAATAAACCAAATATGTTAAAAAAAATAGATGCAGCGAATAAGACTAATAATACCAATACTTACCAACCCCTGATAATCCGTACAATAATCTGGCCACCAGCATCAGACATGTCTATATCTTTAGAATTACATTATAACACATCTGCATGCACACTAGGTTTAATCAAACAAATAATAATGACTAATAGAGTAAGACAAGTGATATAACCATGAATATTTAGATCTAAAATTTAACTGAACAATGATTAATCTGAAGATATAACAATTTTAATCATTAACATTTTGGATATCCTCCTCACTAGACTATGTTTGTTCAATAAGCTCCTCACTGCTGGATATTTCTCCATCATCTATCTCCTCATAAGGTACATTAACATCTACAAGTAATTGAGATGTTGATTGAATCTGAGAATCTACTGAATATATCTCCACTGTATCATTTTGAAGTGCATCATGGTTTTGGTACACGATAGAGTTAGGCATTTCTATGGTAGAGCGTGGCTTTGTTCGGCAAACTGCTAACCATTCACTAGCTCTTCTCCTCTTTGTGGGATATTCAAGATAGAAAACCTGCCCCGCTTGTACCAAGAACTTGTTGAAGCTTTTGTTTGCATTTACCTCAACTAAATTGTAATTTGGATGTATTCTAATACCTGTTCTTGGAGTCGGATCATACTAAGAACATTTAAATAGCACAAATCTTTTGATGGGTAAAGTAGGATATTCAACTTCTATGATTTCTTCAAGTCTCCCATAATAATCAAACTCAGAATTATTGTTGTTGATAGATCCTTTCACACAAACACCCAAATTGAAAGTTAGTCTGCGTGAATCCCGTTGTGTTACGTGAAATTTAAAACCATTAACATAGTAGCTAGAGTAGACTATTATCTTACGGAGAGGTCCTGATACAAGATTGATTATCCTGGAATCTTGCACATTTGATATTCTTCGATCAGACACTTATAACAATAGTAGAATATAAAATAAGCCTCTGATAATTTAATATGGATGTAAGAAATTAAAATTATCCTCTAACTTACATAGATTTGAAACCATAATGCAAATTCCGTCTCTAACTTTTCAGCTATCTCACTTGCACAAATTGATGAATTTTGTACTGGTAGTTGTTGTTCATACAAGCTGGAAAATAAGCTAATTTTTAGAAAATTACACTATCGGGAAACAACTTCTTTTTTTGGATAAATATTTGATTTTAGAAGTCAACTTACTTTATGTAGAGTTTGACTTCATCACAGTTTAAGAGTATGTATGTCCTCGCAGCATGATATTCTTGTGGAGTTAACCATCTAGAAATAGATGCTCCCATTGGCTTGCCAGGAAACTTGAAAATAGAAAGCATAGATGGGTCTATAGGTTGTGCATCATCTGAATTTCTAGGACACTTGCGATGTCTGGTTTTTACATTATCAGCAAAATAATAGGAGCAGAATGAGGATGCTTCTTCAACCAGATAAGCATTACAGATTGACCCCTCAACTCTAGTTTTGTTATGAACATTATTCTTTAATTTCCTTAAAAATCGTTCGAATGGATACATCCATCTGTACTGGACAGGACCAGCTATTCGTGCCTCGTATGCTAAATGTACTGGTAGATATTCTATTGAATCAAAAAAACTGGGTGAAAAAATACGTTCAAGCTTACATAGTATGAGAGGAATGTCTGTTTCTAGTCGAAGCATGTCATCCATCATAATACACCTCGCAGTCAAATCTCTAAAATATAGACTCAATTCTGTGAGTGCTTGCCAAACATTTTGAGGAAGTAAGTCATGAAAAGCTACTAGAATAAGTCTTTGCATGTTCGCACAAATGTGAGAACTACTTCCAGAATCTATGACCCATGATGAAGAAACAGAAAGATTGCACTCTATCATAAAGATACCTGAAGCATCCGCTCCACTGGCATTCTTCTTCATGAAAATATAGCAGTTTTTCTTCCAGTGATTTTTCTTGCCACAATGGAAACACATTGCCTCCTTCTCATCAGATTGGGGTACCTGCATCCCTTTCTTAAGCTTCTTTTGAACTTGATATTTAGGATTCTTCACTGCATTAGCCTTAGGATTAAACTTCTCGGTGCCAGGGCGGTTATTGGTCTTTCTGACCATCATTGCATGCAGTAAAGGATTTACCTTCATATCCTTCTCAACGGTTTTCAACATTACCATCAGATCAGTCAAACTCTTGTCCATGCTATTCATGTTGAAGTTCAACACAAACTGAGAAAATGATGGAGGTAGTGATGACAAGATTAGGTCAACAGCCAAGTCTTGGTCCAACTTGGAACCTAAGCTCTCGAGCCTCTCTATGTACCCGATCATCTTGAGTACATGAGACCCAACTTGGTTTCCTTCCTCCAGCATGGTACAAAATAGTGCTCGAGAGGTTTCATACCTCTCTACTCTCGCACTCTCTTGGAAGAGCTTACGCAAGTGCTGATCAATCTCCCTAGCACTCATGTTCTCATGCTGTCTCTGCAACTCGGGAGACATAAAAGACAACATAATGCATTGCACATCCAGTGCATCTTCCATATACTGTGAATAATATGACTGATCTTCCTCTAAAGCATCAAGTGTAGGCTCTTTCAGTGGTTCGTCTTTAAGCACATAAATTTTTCTCTCATGTCTTAAGACGATTTTTAGTTTCCTATACCAATCTAGGTAGTTGGAATCGAGGAGGATATTCTCTTTCTCGAGAATGCTTCGCAGCGATAAGGTACTTGTGTTTGTCATCTAAAATTTAAAGCAGAGTTTTAGTATTTGTGGAATTATTTAATAAAGGTCTTTTATAACTCCTATTATTTTATTCAAGTCCAACAGCCCTCACTGTCAGAATTGGGAATTAGTTGGTAATAATTCCTAATAGGACCGAAACCCTGAATCATATAGAATGCACACAGCTGAGCTGTACCTACATGCTACATTCATCAAGTAGATCTTAACTTGCCAATCACAAATCTATGTGACTTTCGGTATATTCTTGTCGAGCCTTATATTCTAAACTCTCGCCCCTCAAATCAGTTAACCTTAGCTGAGCTAAACAAGTCAACGAATTTGAGTTAAGTCGACCCACTAATAATTATGATAAATTATAGATATTTTGACACAAGCCCACAGCTGAGCTGTACCGACTTATGTAAAAACTCTAACTATCATCATAGTTATTAGTGGAGGGCATTTAACAAATCTTGACTTTAATATATTTTAGGGATTTTTGTAATTGTTAAAATGTCTCACCATAATTAACTACTTGTGCATTTGCACAATCTCATTACGAGATTTATCTCTATTAATCCTTATAGTCTTTTAAGACAAATAGGTCTCGGAGATTTTTAACATGTTAATCTACTTATGCCACAAGGAATTTATATCTAAATTACAACATGTATTATTTCACATGTTTTTAGATAAAATTAATTTCTATCATGAAATGCTACCGCATATAACTTGCAATAAAGAAATTAAGATTTCTTTGAAATCTCTCGAAACACTGATTCCTCAAATAAATTTTGAAGAATTGGCTTCGTATTATATGATCCAACCACAAATTGCTCTGATACCACTGTTGGGATCGGAGCGCAGCGGAAGACATATATTGAACATGGAGCTTTCGTGGTATATATAGTTTTACACAAAAATAATATAAAACATACCTCGAGTCCTCGATAGGTGTGAATGATATTATAGACAGATAGACAAATAAGAGCCCCACGTGTGACTCCTCTAGCGGTATCCACGCGCACTAGATCACGAACTTGATACAATCCGATAGGTGCTAGCCACTTGGATCGACAAAGTCTTGGAAGCACTACCGATCTCTTCCGGTGGAAGACGAAGTTGACGAAGGAGAAATGGAGAGAATGAAATCCTTACTTTGAATCTTTCCGATGATGGCTATTTATAGCTTCCAAGGAATACGAAGAGTTAAGCCTTCAATTAATTCATTATTTATGATCTTCATTAATAAGGAAGATGAAGAGTTATAGGCTCCATAAATTCTTCATTTATGACCTTCATTATGATAACTCTTCAAATTCTTCATTAATTATCATTATGATGACTCTTCGAATTCTCCATTAATCATCATGATTATGGCTATTCGAATTCTCTCTTCTTTGTATCAAATAAATCCATATTTGATCTTGATCTCGACTCGTTTCCGATACTCTTGTTCATGTCTACGCGCTATGCGTGCGACCCTCTAGGTTTTATATACGAAGGCAGTGTAAATCTATACACAGACTAAGGTAACCGTCTAGCAACAGTTTTTAGCCACCCAACGCGATAAAATTAATATCAATCATAAACTGTAAACCACTATGAACCGATTACTGTGTAATTCAATCTCTTTATCTAAGCCTACATCCCAATTAATTTGATACATTATGCATCATTACCAAATTAATTGTTTTACTTGATTTCCAAGATATAATAGACTCCTCTTGAATGATAATCATTCCTCCCATGGCCATGGATTTTGAGTCACTAATATCTCTATCAAGCGGCCAGGATGTTAACTCCTAATCCAAGAGAGCGATAAATCCTCTATTGACTCAACACTATTCTCTCTACGCTTTGTCATACACCCAACTACCGTATTAATCACAATCCGATTAAAGACTGCTTTTAACGGCATCAAAGCACATAACTCCACGCATAGAATAAATGAAGGTCTCAAGTCAAAAGATCAGTTACACTCGTTCATAAGAGGAACAACCAATGATACTTAATATGTGGTCTCCTCTTGAGCGGATCGTGTCCAGTGTACCTCTAAACTCAAGGCACCCCCAAGTACAACTTGGATATCCATCCCTCTGGTCTATCTCGACCTAGTCATACTCAGTGTTGATCTAGATATTCAGGTCCCCTCTAGATATCTATCCGATCAAGAACTATTTTCAGATTAATATACTCATTAATCTGTGGGACTTTATCATTAATCATATACGTACAGAAAAATAAATAATTAATGATAAATTTTTACCTTTATTAAATAATTATCCACAAAATACATAAGGAGTGTCTTGGCACATCAGTGCACACACTAACACAAATTTCATGGTAATCCAGCTCGCTTGCTACTTTCATCCGAAGTACAAGTCAGAACTATCAAGCACTTATAAGAGGAATGGTATGTTGTTAGCATGAAAAACATTTCTCATGAATCATCATGCTTTCTTAGTTGCTTATGGCATTTTGCATCGCTCCACTGCATATCTGCTTAGCTATTCTAGCGTAACTACAATTGGCTGTTGTGGAAATGAAAATGATATACTGTGTAGTTCATGCATATGAAGAAACAAGTGGAATTTGAATTTTTTTTTCATATATTAAACTGATTATAGCTTCAAGAATTATTATTCTGGGCATTGTAGTTGAGGAGCACACTAAACGAGAATTCTTTCCAGATGGATAATGTACAATAGCACATATTGACTTCATACTAGAAATCATCTTCACTGTGTGTTTGGAATAGCTAGCCTGGCTCAAAATAAGTCTTTTAAGAGTTTTACTTCATAGTATTTGGAAGCATTATCGTGGTTTAATTTGTTTTTCCAATATGGAATAAGCATCCTATGATGCAAGAGCTTATTCTATCCTTTCCTTATCTCTCCTGAAGTCACATGTGACAGCACTGTATAACCTTTATGTATATTCTTTAACCGTTGCTTTTTGTGGCTATTTTTCTTAGATTGTGGACTGATATTATTCATCCTGGAATTTATTGAAGCCACAAAGGAGCCAGGTCTCACATTCCTGGTTGCAAAATTTGATGGCATACTAGGACTTGGATTTAAGGAAATATCAGTCGGAGATGCTGTGCCTGTGTGGTATTTTGCCTATAACTCACTTCCTGCTCCCAATTACAGTGTTTGCCTATAACTCACTTGTTTTTATCTGGTCTGGCTTTCTATTTTTTTAAAATTGATGTTTAAAATAAGTTAATTCATAATCTTAGGCATATGAGTTTTTTTATATTATTCTTGCATGTTTAAAATAAGTTAATTCATGATCCGTTTGATTATTTATAAATCATTAAATAAGTTATTTATAAATTGAAAATGGAGTTGATTCAAATTGTGTAGAACTGGTTGATGCAGTGGAATTGTTGTGGTCTCATTTGGTGGTGTATAACTAGTTGATGTTGATTATTAGGTGCCATGAATAGGTGTGGAAAAGAGGTGGAGTTCGTTTTGCTCGGCTTTGAGATTTTGATGTTGGTGTTTGCTTATTACTATGGTGTTGAAGGGGGTTTTGTATTCTTGACACATTGTTGGATTTTATTCTTGGAGAGTGGTGGTATAAAGAATGGGAAAATAGTTGTGTTGGTTGAACTCGGAGCATGTTATTTTCTTTGATGGGGTTCATTTCATTTTGTTCTGTGGAAGTTGTGGGCTGGTGTCGGAGGTGGGGAGGAGCACCTTTTTAACTCAATCTTTTTAATTTGGTATAAGCTTTTGTTAAATATTTTTTTCATTATATATTGAAATATGTTGATAGAATATAATTTGGTGGTTCTATTGAAGGTTGCTATTGAAGGTTGGAGCAAATGTCTTTTGTTGTTTGGAGCACATGCCTTTTGATTTTTTTTATGGAGAAAACTTGTTATTGAAAGGTAGATCCGCTACCTTAGCGGCCCCCAGAAAACTTGTTATTGAAAGTTGTATATATTTTGGAGATTGAAAAAAATATCGTATTAGTGTTATAGTGTGTAGTAAATTAATGTTATATGTTATGAATATTTTGAAATGAAATATAAATTTTATGTGTTGATTTGGTAATCCAATTTATATTTATGTGTTATGAAAATAAATTAGGTTTGTGAAATGAAATATAAATATTGTCAATTGATTTAATTTGAGCATTTGGTTTGAAATTCTACGGGTACAATAGAAAATAGGATTTTTTTTTTTGTAAAATTGGTAATTCAATAATAGCAGCGATTTTAATTGTTCATATAACTAGACCTCTAGAACCGGTTATCATCGCTTCTAAAGGCCATTTTTCTAGATTGGAAAAATCTATAGAGATGGTCATGACCGCCTCTAAAGGGCATTCATTTGCATCGGTTATTAACTGTTTCTATAGGTATCCATCAGGTTCGGTCATTAACCGCTTCTATAGGTATGTATCAGGATCAGTCATTAACCGCTTTTATAGGTATCTATCAGGATCGGTAATTAACCGCTTCTATAGGTACCCATCAGAATCGGCTCTTAGTCATGAACCACCAGTCAGCTTTACTGCTCTTGTTGGCTTTAGCGTCGCCAACATCCACGACGGTTTTTAACCGGTGCAATATATATAGCAGCGGGTGAAAACCGTTGCTATAGGTGTCTAAAAACCGCTTCTAAAAGTTTGTTTTTTTGTAGAGATTTTAGATAACGGACTCTCTCTCATAAAAATTTAATTTAATTTTTTATATCATATATTAAACTAATAAGAATAATACTACACTTGATCTTAGGCAAAAGGCTAAGAAAGGTATGTGGTGTTACCAATCCTAAGATGTGGCACTAAAGAAAACTATGACAATGCATGTTGAAGTATCGAAAAGAAGCGATAGGGGATGAATATCGCTCGTTAAAACTTTTTCTTTTGAATCGTTAAAACAAGAGTAGTGCAACAGAAAATAAAAGAGCTTGTTTTCGGAGCCTATGTCAACTCCTACTTCAATACTTGTAATCCTTGATTGTATCGTTGGACAATTCACTATAATTTTTTCCCAAAATTTTCAGAAAAAAGTCATTCGTACAGATGAAAAGATAGTAACACACTACTATCTTTTAGAAAGTAAACAATGCAATCTTTTCAAAAATATACCGATAATAGAAATAGATGTTGAAACTCGACGGCACTTTTCAACGTAGTAGCTTGCATGTGAAGTTGAGGCGTTGAATAACAAAAGCACGAGCAGAGTAGAACAGAGAATTTGCAAAGCAGAAATTGATCTCAAGGTCCTTTTATAAGCCAGGTTCGATCGACCGAAAAGTCATTCGATCAATTGATCCTCCTATCGGTCGACTAATCTCCTTGCCTCCCTTCTTCTCTGAGATCTAATATCTATGCACTTATGAGCATTTATGGTTCGGTCCCTAAACCTTTTATCGGTCGACTAATTAATGTTGTTTTCCTGTTAACCGAGATTCTTCAATAATGAGCATTTAATTGCATTTAATGTTCGATCGACCGATCTCTAGATTCGGTCGACCGATTAGACTAGCTTGCAACTTTGCTTCTGATCTGTGCCATGTCAACTTGGTTCAGTTGACTGATCTACTAGTTTGGTCAACCGATACCAACTTTGCTTTCGAGTTGATCTCTACTCTGTATCAACTTGATTTGATCAATCGATCTCTGGGTTCGGTTGACCGATCCCTGAGTTCGATCAGGTTCGGTCGACCGATCCCTGGGTTCGGTCGACCGATCAGGCTGGTTATTGTAAAACAGTGTTAAATAGAATATTTCTGAAAAATAAAGTTAGCACAGTATAATGTATAAGTAGTAAAGATGCATGACTAGTATCTCATAGTAGATCTGTCTTGATCTCAACTTTAAAATATTTCCGGTTTGTTCAGTTGGATCATCAACTTAAAGTTTGTTCCTTTCCAAAACACGACCTCACCGTCGCTCTTCTCCAATTGTTAACTCAATCTATCTGCCAAATATTGGTCCTTCAGACCTGTTTGGACTTTACCGCTTAGCATCAGATCAGCTCACCAAGACTTCCTCTCAATCTTCAGTCCTCCAGACCTATCAAGCTTTCCTGCCAAGTGTCGGATCCTCTCGACCTACTTAGGCTTCCTGCTTAGCTTCCACAATTTGCTAAGACTTTTCTGGTCGAGTAAACATCCTACACACTTAGTTAACTTGTTAGACCATAACAAGATTTAACTTGAACCTTTGACAACATATAATTCTGGTGCACTCTGCACCAACAATTTCTCCATTTTTTATGTTTGACAACCAAGTTCACAGTTAAGTTTATAACATATGCAAAGATAAATAAACAAACATTATAACTTAACTCTTCCCTTGAGTTGATTAACTTCCCCTAAATTCATTGTCTCTTCTCCTTTGACATACATCAAAAATAGGAGAACCAACATCCATAAAGATTACGTAAGAAAAATAAGTGTTGGACTTGGGAAATTTTTGAAACAAAATTTTGTTAACATAAGTTTTGAAAACATTTCACAAAAAAATTAAGGTTGAAGAAGAATTAAGTTTAATTTTTTAAAAATTTCATGTCAAATGATTTTAGAAGGCTTAAATTTTTTTTAAAAATATACTATGTAAAATTGCAAGGGAAATTTTTTGAACAAGATGTATTGAATCAAAAGGTTAAATTTTGAAGGTCAAAATTTCTTGAGTGTTTAAAATATAGTTATAAAATTTAAGTATTAAATTTTCCAAGAATTGAAATTTTAAAATGTAGAATCAAGAAATTTGGAAAATAAGTCGATAATAAGATTTTGAAAACTTGCAAATTAAATAATATCCAAATAAATGGTTAGAAAATATTTAAGTATAGAATGCTCCCCTTAATTTGATATATTCCTACTAGTCTAAGCATGATTTGAAAACTAAAAAAAATATCCTTATGATGAAATATCCAACCATTATACTTAGCTGACTACCATACTATAGCAGCTGCTGATTCAGGTTGGTCAGTTTGAGCTATTGATTCAAACTAGTTTGTTACTAGCCAGATTACTTAAATTGATCAATGTAATTTGTTTAAAGCCCAGATTTATAGCGATGCACTGACATAAGCATCTAAAATTTTAGGCTAAGTTCCAAGCATCTTACACCATTCTATGTTTTAAAATACACAAGCAAGGTATTTTACCGTGCTTGTGAAATGTTGGCTGCTAAAACTATAGGAGCCTTTAAGTCTACGGAAAAACCTAGGCTACTCCAAAAAGATAAAATATTTTGAAGTCAATTTTGAAAATTTTATTAATAATTTTTCAAAAATATGTTATGAAATGAAGAAAACTAATCTATAAAGCACATGCCTAATTATCTTCTCAAGTTACTAAATTTAGTTTCAAGTAAAGGTTTTGTAAATATATCAGCTAAGTTGGATTTAGATTCAATATAATTAGCTTCTATATTTCCTTTATTGACACGATCTCTAACGAAATAATATTTAACTTCTATGTATTTTGTTCTAGAGTGATGAACTAGATTTTTAGTTAGGTTTATAGAACTTATATTATCAATGTAAATTTTTATAGTCTAAATTAAAGTCTTTTAAAGTATGGAACATTCATAACAATTGAGCTATACATTCGTCTATTGCTATGTATTCAACTTCAGTAGTAGATAAGACAACATAATATTATTTTCTACTAAACCAGCTAACTAAAGAAGATCCTAGTAGTTGTCTTGTACTCTTTCTATCTAACTTATAGCTGACATAATATGAATTTGAATAACCAACTAATTAAAAATGTGATGTTCTTAGATACCACATTCCTACATTAATGGTTCATTTTAAATATTTAATTATTTTTTTAATATAAGATAGGTGAGATTCTTTAGTACATGTTTGATATCAAGCACACATACTTGTTGGGGTTGCAAGGTTGCAAAAATAGTCTCACATTAAAAACACATTGAAAAAATCATGACTTTATAAGGGAAAGACATCTCTATAGGTATAGACCCTTTTAATCAGAGCATAAGAGCAAAATCATGAGGGTTTAGGCCAAAGTGAATAATATTATGCCATTGTGGAGATATCTAAATCCTATTTGGTCTTAACAATTGGTATCAAAGCGAGGTCACTCTTCACCAGACTAATTGCCAGAAAAAGCATGAGCCAGAGCCATAATCCAAGATTGAACTATGTGGGTGAAACCTTGAACAAAATAGAGGAGACCTTGAGCAGGTCAATGACTCGATACTTGAGGAGAGGCCTTGAGCAGATCAAGAGTGATTCGATGCTTGAAGGGAGGCCCTGAGCAGGTCAAGAGTGACCCGATGCTTGAGGGGGGACCCTGTGGTCCTCTATTTGAGGGGAGATTGTTGGGGTTGCAAGGTTGCAAACATAGTCCCACATTAAAAACACATGGAAAAGATCATGGATTTATAAGGGAAAGATATCTCCATTAGTATGAGACCTTTTGGGTAGAGCCCAAAAATAAAATCATAAGGGCTTAGGCCTAAAGTGAACAATATCATGCCATTGTGGAGATATCTAAATCTCTTTTGATCTTAACAATACTAACTGCAAATAATATGTCAAGTCTGCTTGCAGTTAAGTATAGTAAGTTACCTACCATGCTTCTATAGTACTTTAACTCAACTAATTTACCATTTGGATCATTATCTAGAGTTATGTTAATTATCATAGGTGTTTTTAGTTCTTTAGAGTTTTTCATAACAAATTTTCTAATTATTTCTTTTATGTATTTAGTTTGGTATACGTAGTTTCTGTTGGTGCAGCGGGGTCGGCAAGAGGGGGGTTAATTGCCTGAAAAAAATAAAACTATACCCTCCTCGTGCTTTCAACTCAAAAATGCAATAGCAGTAATAAAGTAACTGAAATAAAGAAACAGAAATAAAATAGAGACTCAACAGTTAACCTGGTTACAACCAAGAAGGTTGTTAATCTAGGGCAAAGAAAAACGCACTAGAAAAAATCTCCTTTACTGAAGGCGGAGAAGCCTTTTACACTCTAACATCTCAGAACTATTGATCGGAAATGAATACAGAGTTGATTGAACAATTAATGAATATTTCCTAACTCCAAGGGCCTTTATATAGCTCCTGGAAAGTCTATCCCGAGGGTCCAAGGCACCTCCAACAAGGTTTAAGGCGCCTCTAATCAAGTCAGCGGATAAAACTTTATCCGATAGCTTAATGGCCACTTTGACTAGGTTCAAGGCGCCTCCAACAAGCATTGAAGGCGCCTTCAAGCTTTGATGAAGGCGCCTTGAGCTTGAATTCCAGCTCACTTTTTCCACTACAAGAAATAAGTAAAATAGCGACGAATTATTAGCGACGAAATAATATTTCGTAGCTAAATATTATTATTAATAGCGAAATATAAATTCGTCGCTAACAAAAACAAATATTAGCGACGAATTTATCAAATTCATCGCTAATGTGTTTTATTAGCGCCGAATTCGACAAATTCGTCGCTAATATCATTTAGTGATGAATTTGTCAAATTCGCCACTAACATGTATTAGGGTTTTGATATTTAGCATTAGCGACGAATTCGTCAGATTCGTCGCTAACATTTAGCAGTAGCGACGAAATTAGTCAAATTTGTCGCTAACATATGTTAGCGACGAAATTTAAAATTTTGTGGCTAACATATGTTAGCGACGAAATTTAGAATTTCATCGCTAACATACGCAAAAAAAATATATAAACCCTGGGGATTTTCCTCGACGCCGCCATGCACAACCTCCTCCGCTTCTCCTCTCCGACTCTCCCTCACCTCTCCTCTTCAAGTTAGAAGAGGAGAGAGCCTACTCTCCACTTCATCACCACTATCAGGCCACCTCCTCTCCTCTTCGGATTAAAAGAGGGAAAACCGACAGCCACCTTCGGAGAGCTTCATTTCCACCACCGGCTCCACATCCACAGCCCCTTCTTCTCTTCGGGTTAGAAGACAAGAGGAGCTTCTTCATCATCCGTCCATCCACCTCTTCAGGTTAGAAGAAGGAAGACCTGACAACTCGCTCCATCCATCTCTGGTTGTCCACCTCTTTGGGTTAGAAGAAGAGGATTCGTCCTCCGTTCTGATCCGCATATGACAACCCCTCTTCCGTCTCCTCTTTGGTTTAGAAGAGAAGTGGGCATCCACTTTATCTTCTGACAACCCCTCTTCTCTTCAGGTTAGAACAGAAGAGGCCCTCCTTCCGTGCTTTAATCATCCCCTTCCGAAGCTCCATCCGCAACTGTGTCCGTTCACTTCCGTAAGTTTGGGTGATGTCTTTATATGTTGACTGTTGATTATTGATGTGTTGATGGTTGATTAATGTTGAGTTGATTGTTGAATTGTAATGACATTAACCTCCCATGTTTCAAATTGCATGCTTTAGGCTTGAATTGGTAGATGCATATTAGGGATGCATATTAGGTGTTCGATGAAATTTCCCAACCACTTTTTCTCCTACATTCGTTGCAATTATGCTAGTTTAATTTCATGCAATTCTTGTTTTGTTGATGTTTGTTCTTGTGATTAAGTTAGATGAAGTGTGTTAGATTAGATTAGGTTTTTGTTGAATACTTTAGGATTGTTATTCATTAGGTTTAGTTTAAAACTTTCTTTGCTATTCATTAAATTTTTATTTAATGATTAACCAGATTATATTGAGAAGAAAGCACACTTGAATTGGAGAGACTTAGATTCAGTTGAAGCAAATCATATCTTTTGATAATCAATGGGTTTGTGAAAGAGTTTGTAACTTGTTTTTTTTGTTTATTTTCTTGACTTTTAGCTTTAAGTTCCCACTGATAGAAAATTCGTGGAAGAACCTAATCGATAATCCAAATGACTGGTGGACTACATATCAACAAAGGTATAACCATTAATTAATATGATATTTATTTTACTGCATCCTTTTTTACTCTTTTTTTCTTAATATGTAGCCAAAACGAGAAATATCCTGATTTTGAGCACAAGGAGACTGACGAAACTTTGTGGCTTAGTACTTAGAGCACTCCTGAATGAGTTTCGTCGAAGTTGCCCCTAGCTGAGATAGTGTCATAAGCAGAAATGTTCTCTTTTAAGCTTTTGGTGCATATATTGATTCAAATGTTATAATTCTCCATCATATTAAGTTCTTTGGATGTGAACTTGATGGTGTGATTTTTATTGGTTGTGTTACTTGTTGTTAGACTTGTGAATTTGTTACTTGTTGATAGAGTTGTGTTATTTATTTATTGTGTTGTTAGAGTTGTATGAGTTTTTTGTGAATGTTGTTAGAGTTGTCAATGTTTTGTGAACTTGATGATGTAGAAATATGAGTTATTTGTGAGTTTGTATATGAATTTGTATATAGGATATGAATGAAAATAAATATTTTTTTTTAAAAAATATTTTTTAAAAAAATAAATAAATATTTTTAAAAAATAAATAATTATTTAAAAAAAAGGTTAGCGACAATTTTGGAGAAAATCGTCGCTAACAACGATTTTCTTTAAAGTCGTCTCTAACTGTGCCCAACAAAATTTCTAAAAAGTTTTGCGACGATATTTTGCTAAATCGTTGGTAACTTGTTAGCGACGAAATATTAATAATCGTCGCTAAATATAGTTTACGACAAGCTTATTGCGACGATAATAGCGATGAATTATTTTCGCAGCAAATGGTGATTAAGGACGAAAAAATGGGTTTAGCGACGAAAAAAATTCGTAGCTAAATGTTGATTTTCTTATAGTGTTCCTTCGCTTTGACTTCCGAAGCTCCGTTCTTTTGGGTGATTCCGGCCAACCGAAATAGGGCTCACCCTAACCCAATTTTCGGTCTTCTCCTCGAGCAGGCTTCCGTCCTAGCTTTATGTCCCTCGAACGTCGTGCACGTTTTTCTCATCCACCGATGTACTCTTCCGCAGCTCTCTCGTCCTTCGGATGCACCAAGCCTGTCGGCTCCCTTCCCGTGTCGTCCTTCTCGCTAGCTGCGTCTTCCGCTCGACTTCCTGCGCTCCTAAGCTCCTGCACACTTAGACACAGGGATCAAATAACAACAGGACATAACCTAAACTTGGTTGATCACATCAAAATAATCACGGGGTTCAACAATATCCCCCTTTTTGATGTACATCAACTCAAGTTTAAGTTAGGGTAAAAACAGACAAGTGGTAATTTAAAGAAATTACAAAACTAACATTTAAAGTCTAAGTTTGCAATTAAACTAAATTGCAATAAGCATAAAATTTAGATCTAATACTAAATGTTGAAAAAGCATAAAAAAATTAACCAAAGTTAGTTTTAATTCCCCCTAAACTTAACTTGTACCCATTTCTCCCCCTTTGATCACAGCAAAAAATGGGGTACCAAATATTTCAAAATAAATTCTAAGTTAATTAAGAGGAGATTTGAAAAAGATTTTCAAAAAAGTTCTTAAGTTTTTGCAAAAATTTTTTAAGTTAAACCAAAAAAAAAATTTAACTTTAGGAGACTTTTCAACTTAGGCAAAAATAGTTCTAAAGATTTTCCAAGTAAAAATTCTAAGCAAGAATATTTTCCTAAGTATGAAAAACAATTTTAAAGCATTATTTAATTTAAATTTTAATGTTTTAATAAGAAGTTAATTAAACATTTCATTTCAATATTTTGACTTCCAAGTCGTGGCGAGGCACTAGGCCTTCTTGGTTATTGGAGCAACAACCACTTCCTTAGACAAAGCCTCAAAAGAAATTATCTGTTTAATTTTTCTTTTGAAAGCCTTAATTTAAAAAAAATCAGTCTAAAACGGATTTTGGAACCCAATAAAGGTTCCTTCATACTAGATTATTTAAAAACTTAGGAGGTATATAGTTTCTAGGAATTTTCCTAAGTTGTCCCTGATGTTTTCTAATGTACCAATTTAATTTTCCATAAATCCTTAATTTAGATTTTTGAAAAACATATGAACATGCAGTAGATTTCAATTTTTCAATTTGCATTTTCAAATGATCATTTTCTAATTTTAAATTGTCTAGCAATTTACTTAAATCAACGTTCTTATTTTCTAATTTAAGTAAGTCTTTAGAAAGAGATTTAATCAACTGAAAGAACTGCTTGGGAGTTAGATTACGTACCTCACTTACCTGTATATCCGTAGCTCCCCCTTTATCACAGTTTTCTTCTTCTGATGTTCCTCTCCCTTCAGCAATGCTCATTTCTGAGCTTGACTCTTCTTCCAGCTGATGGTTAACCATTAGTGCTAACCCTGAGAATTCTTCGACGTCTGATTCGGAGGATGAGTCTGACCATGTGGCCTTCAGGTTCTTCTGTTTGGAGGAAGATTGTGGCTTTTCCTTTACCTTTTCCTTTTTCTTCAATTTTGGGCAATCATCTTTGATGTGCCCTTCTTCGTTGCAGATGTAGCAACGAACCGTCATTTTATTTCGCTGAAGCCTCTTTGTCCGCTATCTAAATTTATTAGTATTAAAAAATTTATTGAAACGTCTTACCAATAGAGCCGCTTCGAATTCGTCGATCGAGACTTCAGAGTCGAAACCATTTATTCTTTCATTTAAGGCAATGTTCTGGCTAGTCTTCTCTACTCCATTGGGCTCTACAACTCGAGATTCGTGAAGTTTAAAAGTCGAAAACAAATTTTTTAAAGTACTTACCTCGAAGTCCTTAGAGATATAGTATGCATCTACTAAGGACGTCCATTCTGGAGTTCTGGGGAAGGCATTGAGCGCGTACCGGATTGAGTCCCGATTCGTTACTTCTTCTCCAAGGTTGCTTAGTTGAGTTATTAGCTCCTTAATCCTTGCTTGGAGTTGCACTACCTTCTATCATTGTTCATCCGGAGGTTCGT
Source organism: Zingiber officinale (assembly GCF_018446385.1). Lineage (NCBI taxonomy): Eukaryota > Viridiplantae > Streptophyta > Magnoliopsida > Zingiberales > Zingiberaceae > Zingiber > Zingiber officinale. The sequence goes on along the minus strand of NC_055994.1, from coordinate 149,517,253 downwards.
AAGCTGGGTCTGGAGGATGTCGTGCCTTGCTAGCTTTGCTTCTAAGGTGCCTTCGTGGAGCTCCAGGAATTTATCCCAGAGGTCTTTGGTGGAGTCATAGCTTCCAATCTGACTTACCTCCTGGGGCGGTAGCACGCTGAGTAGGTGAAATTATGTCTTTCCGTTGGCCACGAAATCGGCTTGCTCCTTCTTTGTCCAGTTGAATTCTTCTTTGTCTTTTAGCGATGCATATCCATATTTCATTATTAAAAGTATATCAAATTTAGTTTTAAAAAATACCTCCATTTTTCGCTTCCAAGTAGCGAAGCCTCCGTCAAACTTTGGGGGATAAATGTTAGCTCCGACCATCGTCTTGATCTTTGTGCTTCAGTTGGCGGTTAGTCCTTCTGAGGCGGTCGGACTTTGATACCACTTGTTGGTGCAGCGGGGCCGACAAGAGAGGGGTGAATTGCCTGAAAAAAATAAAACTATACCCTCCTCGTGCTTTCAACTCAAAAATGCAATAGCAGTAATAAAGTAACTGAAATAAAGAAATAGAAATAAAACAAAGACTCAACAGTTAACCTGGTTACAACCAAGAAAGTTGTTAATTCAGGGCGAAGAAAAGTGCACTAGAAAAAGTCTCCTTTACTGAAGGTGGAGAAGTCTTTTACACTCTAATAGCTCAAAACTATTGCTAGGAAATGAATACAAAGTTGATTGAACAATTGATGAATATTTCCTAACTCCAGGGGCCTTTATATAGCTCTTGGAAAATCTATCCCGAGGGTCCAAGGCTCCTCCAACAAGATTCAAGGTGCCTTTAACCAAGTCAGCGGATAAAACTTTATCCGATAGCTCAACGGCCACTTTGGCCAGGTCTGAGGCGCCTCCAACAAGCATTGAAGGCTCCTTCAAGATGAAGGCACCTTGAGCTTGAATTCCAGCTCACTTTTTCCTTCGCCTTGACTTCCGAAGCTCCGTTCTTTTGGGTGATTCCACCAATCGAAATAGGGCTCACCCGAACCCAATTTCCGGCCTTCTCCTCGAGTAGGCTTTCGTCCCGGCTTTACGTCCCTCGAACATCGCACACGTTCTTCTCGCCCACCGGTATACTCTTCCGCAGCTCTCTCATCCTTCGGATGCACCGAGCCCGTCGTCTCCCTTCCCGTGTCATCCTTCTCGCTAGCTACGTCTTCCGCTCGACTTCCTGTGCTCTTAAGCTCCTGCACACTTAGACACAGGGATCAAATAACAACAGGACATAACCTAAACTTGGTTGATCACATCAAAACAACCACGGGGTCCAATAATTTCAATATTTAGTTTGTTTAATTTGTAGTCCTAGAAAGTAGTTTAACTCTCCAACTAAACTCATTTCAAATTCATTTTCCATTAAAGTTATGAATTCTTTCAAAAAATTTGAGTTAGTTGACCCAAAGACCATGTTGTCTATATATACATGGGCTATGAATATGTCAGAACCAATGATTTTAATAAATAGTGTAGGATCAATTTAACCTTCTTTAAACCCTTTTAAGTTTAGGAAGCTAGAGAGTCTTTCATACAAAGCCCTAGGTGGTTGTTTTAATCTGTATAGTACCTTTTTAAGTTTGAAAACATGGTTTGAGTATTCTAAGTTTTCAAAGTCTGGTGGTTGACCTACATAGACCTCTTCTTTAATTTTCCATTTAAAAATATAGATTTAACATCCATTTGATATAACTTGAATCCTTTGTGTATTGCATAGGCTAGCAACATTCTTATGGATTCAAGCCTAGCTACCGGGGTATAAGTCTCATCGTAGTCAAGTCTTTCGACTTGACTAAACCCTTTGGCAACTAGATAGGCTTTGTTCCTTACTATTTCTCCTTTGTCACCTAATTTATTTCTAAAGACCCACTTAGTATCAATAACCGACTTATGTTTGGGTGGAGGGACTTGTTGGTGCAATATTCCCTAGGTCAAGGTTGACCTATTTGACTGAGCTTAAATTGAGTCAAGCTCGAGTCTTGATGTTTGAGTTTCGATGTTTGACAATACATTGAGACAATACATGAAGATTGCAGATGCAATTGTTTATGTGGGAAAATTGTGAAGGAGAGTCAAGTAGGTCAAGGTTGACTGGATACTTGACTGGAAAATCCTGGTGAGTGAAGTCAGGTGAAAGTCCTAGTCAGTGAAACTAGGCAGAAGAAAATCCTAGTGAGTGAAGCCAGGTGAAAGTCTTGATGAGTGAAGCCAGGCAGAAGGAAAATCCTGGTGAGTGAAGCTAGGTGAAAGTCCTAGTGAGTGAAGCTAGGCAGAAGGAAATCCTGGTGAGTGAAGCCAGGCAGAAGGAAAGCCCTGGTGAGTGAAGTTAGGTGAAAGTCCTAGTGAGTGAAGCTAGGCAGAAGGAAAGTCCTGGTGAGTGAAGCCATGTGAAAGTCCTAGTGAGTAAAGCTAGGCAGAAGGAAAGTCCTGATGAGTGAAGCCAAGCAGGTGAAAGACCTAGTGAGTGAAGCTAGGCAGTTGGAAGTCCTGGTGAGTGAAGCCAGGCAGTTGGAAAAAACTTGGTGAGTGAAGCCAGGCACGAGGAAATCCAGATGATTCATGGTTGACCAGACATCTGGTGGAAGTCCAAGTGGGTCATGAAGGACCGGAAACTTGTCACAAGGATATAAGTCCAAGTGGGTCCAGGATGACCGGACACTTGGCACGAGGAGAAAAGTCCAAGTGGGTCAAATGGATTGACCAGACACTTGGTGAGGGAGCCCTAGCAGTTCAATGGTGACCGGATACTAGGAATGATGTACCAACAGGTCATGGTTGACCGGATGTTGGTTTAGGGGACTTTGAACTTGTTTTTGGGCAAAAACAAGGAGCTGGATCGATCAGCCGATCGATTGGCTCATGCTCAATCTATTGGTCGATCGATTGGATGAGTCCCCGCGACAAGACTCCTCCCAATCGATTGGTGGATCGATTGGGGAGAAGTGTCGCACGAACAGAAAGCCTCCCAATCGACCGGCTGATCGATTGGGAGCCTCCAATCGATCAGTGGATCTATTGGGAGGTGTGGTTTTCACGCGATAAGCCCTAAATCGATCAGCCGATCGATCCAGACAATTCCTGAGAGCACAAAGGCGCTCTGAATTGATCGACCAATCGATTCAAATCCTCCCCAATCGATTGGGAGCAATCCAATCGATTGGGATCCGACCGTTGGCGGCGTATTTAGCTGGTGGCGTGCGATTTCTTCCACAGAACTAGACGAGAACTCACGGCTTTCTTCTCCAGTAAGCTCAGATCTTTACAACGACTTCTCCACAGCTCTCGCGCTAGATCTTGAAGGTTCTTGGAGGTTTTTCTAAGTCAAGAGGTGAGGAAGAAGCTAGGGTTAGGGTTTATTGTGCATATCTTGTAAGCTTCTGCTTATATTGTATTTCCCTTCCCTTTCTTCTTGTACTGTGAGCTTGTAGGGCTTCTCCACCTTCGGTAGTTACCGTAAAGGAGTGTTTTCACTAGTGGAGGGTGCGTGAGTGTGTGGATCCTTGGATTAGTCACCTCTTGTGAGGTGGATACCAAGTAAATCCTCTTGTTAGCGTTGTGTATTGTGTTTCTTTGTATTTTTCGCTGCATATCTTTGAAGAAACAAGCAACGTCAAGCACGAGATCGCGCCGAGCTATTTACCCCCCCCCCCCCCTCTAGCTACATATTTGGTCTTAACAAGTGGTATCCGAGCGAGGTCGCTCTTCACCGGAATCATCACCGGAAGGGGCAAAAAGCTGGAGGGTGAAGAAGTTGGAGCAAAATTCTACAAGTCAAATACTTCATTATCAAGCTCAACTTCATATGGAATTCGGAGATGGATTCGGATTCGACACAAGGGTGCCTCCACCATATGTATCTACAAGCTTCGATTCTTGGAAAACAAGAATCGAGAATTTTCTTATGATAGAGATAGAGCAATGGTTTGCTCTAATGGAAGGCTTCGAAGCTCCAAAGAATTTAAAGGGCAAGATTCTCAAGAAGTGCAAATGGAGCAAATTCAAAGGAGCGTGGCAAATGATAAAGTGACCAAGCTATTGGTCAATTTGTTGTCAAGCAATATTTTGGCTCAAATTGGAGAATTCGAGAATGCCAAGGAGCTATGGAGTAAAGTGGCAAAAATACATGAGATCCCCTCCACTGTACAAAACAATGAAGAATCCAAAGAGGGTGACTCATTGGAGCAAGACCAAGTGCAAGAGGACTCCGAAGTTGAGAGATGCTCAACTTCCAAAGAAGAAGAAGTCCAAGAAGCTTCATCTTCAAAGGAATACAATGAAAAGGGCAAAGAGGGAGCATGCTCTTTGTTCCATATGCAAGAGGAAGATGAAGAAGTCTCCACCTCTAGGATTGAGGGAGAGAGACCTTTGTTGACATTGAATCAAGAAAAAGGAGAAGTTTCTACATCCGGGTCAAATGAAGAAGAAGACAATGCATCTTCCACAAGTCAAGTCCAATCTATTGAAGGAGCATCATTTTCGGATCAAGAGGAAGCCTCTACCTCCGGATCCAAAGGAGAAGATTCCATTCCTACACATGAAGGTATAAATGTTTTATTTAAAAATAAAAATCATATTATATGTTTTAAGTATAGGGAACATGGACATTATAAGAGCAAGTGCCCTAAATTGGCTAAGAAGAAAAGCCAAGTGGCACCAAAGGGCAAGGAGAAGCCCAAGGAGACCGCTCTCGGAACAAAGAAGAGCAAGAAACACATTGTGTGCTTTTCTTGCAATCAAAAGGGACACTATCGGAGTCAATGTCCCAAGGTGAAGAAAGCGGTCAAGGCTCATGGAGGAAACACAAGTCAAGGGGGAGCCTCTAAGGTAAAAAAGAAATGTATCATTTATTGAGCCTACCCCTTTAAATAATGGTAAAAAGCATGTTAATTCCAACTTTTATCATTTTAATTCTATTTACCATAAAAATAAAAAGCATGATAGCATTAACGAAAAACATATAGCTCTTCATGCTAAAACCACTCAACCTAAGGTTAGTAGGGTAGAAAATAATGTAGGCAATAACACTAAGGTTTCTAGGTATTTTCCAAAGAAAAAGAAAAATCAAAGTTTTAGTGAAAAATCTAAGATTGAGGAATTATGGAAGGAAAATCAAGTCTTGAGGTCAAGACTTGACAAAATGGAAAGGACCCTTAGAAAGTTCACAAATAATACACAAGGGTCCAAGAGTCAAAACCTAGGTTTAGGACAACAAGGGTCATCCAAGGGTCATAGAGGTTTGGGATACAAACCTAAGATCAAAAAGGATGTGCCTTCATATCATATGGTTCCATATAATTATGGAACTAACCCTAGGTCAAATGGTCAAGTCAAACATACTAGGGAAGTTATCCCTAAGAGTATTTTTACAACAAACGTGACTACGACTTTTAAGAAGTCCAAGAAAGTCACAAAGAAGGTCATAAGGGAAGAAATCCCTAGAGTTGACCTAGAAAGTGTGACCAAGGCTTCTAAGAAGTCTAACAAGGTCACTAGGAAGGTTTCTAGGGAAGTTATCCCTAGTGAATACCTAGAGCATCCAAGGAACACCAATAGGTTTTGGGTTCCTAGGAGCATCTTCTCTACCCCTTAGATGAGTTAGAGAGTGTCAACTCAAATTGAAAGGGTAGTTAACCTAATCATGATGAAGTTGGCACTCTAAGAGCATTTTCAAGGTTATTGTTAACCTTTGAAAATGATAAGGATTATTGGTTTACTCTTGGAAAGAGTAAGATGTGCCATAATGTGAGAAATTTGATTTTCAAATTAAATTGGCACATTTGGGAAAATCATAAGAACTACCGAGTTGGGATTGTGGTATGTTCTTAGGAAATTAAAGGTAATTTAAGCCTTAACTTTATTTGATTTACTCTTGTAAGAGTAAAATGTGTCATATTTTGAGACATTGAATATAATTTTAGTTGACACAGGAGATAAAGTGTAAAGAAATGCCAAGTTGGGATTTTGGCATTTTATTGGGAAGTTAATGGAAAATTTAAGCCTTATTTTAATTTGTTATTCTTTAAAAGAGTAATTTATGCCAAAATTTGAGGAATATGCTTAATTTAAATTAGCACAATGTAGGAAAAGCAAAGGAAATGTCAAAATTGGGGTTTGGCATTGTCTTGGGAAATATTGGGGAATCTAGGTTTTAAATTTAAGATTAGCTAAGGTTTAAGGATACTTAGATAGTTAATCTAGGTAATCTATTTATACTAATTTGTCATGCTTTGTTTGTTCATAATATATCATGACATCATGTTTTGCATTCATGTTTTATTATGAAAAATACAAAAATGTCATGTCATGTCATACATACATACATCATGTAGTTATAGGAAATTTTTTTTGAGAATTATTTATCTTTGATGTATGTCATAACATCATCATGCATCATGTTTAATTCCTTTCAAATTAAGGACAAATGACATTCATTAACAAGTAACATCCTTGGTGGATTTTCATAATCTCAAAATGCCTAGATAGATATGCATGATCCCTAGATTAGGGAAAAATCAAAGTTTACATCTCACTAAAGAACTATAAGGTGACTTGTATGTGGTTTCGTATACATTAAATACAAGTGAGATGATAGGATGATGAACCAAACTCAAGATGTTGATTTAGTACATTCTTTTGGGTTTTTAAGTTCATCAAAACACATAGTTATGTGTTTTTCAATCATTGGGAAAGCTAATGTACAAGTCATGTGCATTGAGCCCAGGAACATGGTTGGATATTGGTTTTGAAAATGGTTTTAAAATGCCCTTGGAAAATCTTGGTGAAGGCTATCTTTTGATAGTAATCATCATTGAATAGTTAGGCACAAACTTGAAGGAAAATACTAAGATTATACAAGGTTTCAAGTTTGTATAAATCTTTGAAAATATGAAGTATTTTCTAGAAAACTATTTTTCCATAATAATATATACCCTAAATAATGTCTCCGCAAATTTTCATGATTTTTAGAATTTTATGGAATTTTTGGGGAGTTTCTAAAATTCACTGCAATTAAATTTCAGAACTATCAGGCATTCAATCAATTACCCGATCGATTGAAGGGTCTCAATCGATCGGGCGATTAATTGAGAGCAAGCTTCTCGCGAACAGAAGCTTCTTGGATCGATCCAGCCCTCCTGAATCGATCAGTGGATCGATTCAAGAAGGTGCAATCTATTGGGACCCAACTCTAATCGATTGGGAATGCTGATTTTGGCTGGGAAAGCTTGATTTCAGCATTTTAAATCATTTTTAGTCTATAAAACCATTCCTTACCCCTCAAAACACATTTGTATACATTTAGGGGGAGTTTTCATGATGAAAACAAGAATGGATTGGTTAAGGAAGACTAAGTAGAGGTTTAGGTTGAGATTTGGTGTCATTATTGACTTTTCGAACCTCAAAACTTCTAAATTTGGATTTTCTAAAGGTTTAGGATTCCAAGTCATTGTTGGTGCAATGACAGAAGTTACGACCATGTCTTTAGGGGGAGTTACTCTTTAAGGACATGAAAATTATTTTTCATACACCTTGGAAGGTGGTTAACCTTCTTTAGTGAAAATGCTCAAGGTTGGGCATTTGATTACAATGGAGAGTGGATATCTTCATTGTTCAAGAAGTATATGCTCAAGGATGAGCATTTGATGAAAATGAAGGGTATGAGACCTTCATTTGAATCGTTGAACATACCAAGTGGTATATGCTCAAGATGAGCATTTGATGATAATGAAGGGTATGGGACCTTCGTTATTGTATTGTAAACAATGAGTGAAGTTGTGCACAACGTTGGGTAACTCTTCAGGGGGAGAGTTTTGTTTGTGATGTGTGCCAATATGGGGAGAATGTAGGGTTTAAGTTAGGCCTTCATTCCCTAAATAGGGGGAGAATGTGTATTGCCCTATGGGAAAAGGGAAAGATGAAGGGAATCCTTATTCATATATTGGCATGAAGAAAGTTGAGGCTATGGGATTAGCCTAACTTAAAAGAGGTATTGTCAAACATCAAAAAGGGGGAGATTGTTGGTGCAATATTCCCTAGGTCAAGGTTGACCTGTTTGACTGAGCTTGAATTGAGTCAAGCTTAAGTCTTGATGTTTGAGTTTCGATATTTGACAATACATTGAGACAATACATGAAGATTGCAGATGCAATTGTTCATGTGGGAAAATTGTGAAGGAGAGTTAAGTAGGTCAAGGTTGACTGGATACTTGACTGGAAAATCCTGTTGAGTGAAGTCAGGTGAAAGTCCTAGTGAGTGAAGCTAGGCAGAAGAAAATCTTGGTGAGTGAAGCCAGGTGAAAGTCCTGGTGAGTGAAGCCAGGCAGAAGGAAAATCCTGGTGAGTAAAGCCAGCTGAAAGTCCTAGTGAGTGAAGCTAGGCAGAAAAAAAAATCCTGGTGAGTGAAGCCAGGTGAAAGTCCTGGTGAGTGAAACCAGGCAGAAGGAAAATCCTGGTGAGTGAAGTCAGGTGAAAGTCCTAGTGAGTGAAGCTAGGCAGAAGGAAAGTCCTGGTGAGTGAAGCCAGGTGAAAGTCCTAGTGAGTAAAGCTAGGCAGAAGGAAAGTCCTGGTGAGTGAAGCAAGGCAGGTGAAAGACCTAGTGAGTGAAGCTAGACAGTTGGAAGTCCTGGTGAGTGAAGCCAGGTAGTTGGGAAAGACCTGGTGAGTGAAGCCAGGCACGAGGAAATCTAGATGGTTTAAGGTTGACCAGACATCTGGAGGAAGTCCAAGTGGGTCTTGAAGGACCGGACACTTGGCACAAGGATATAAGTCTAAGTGGGTCAAGGATGACTGGACACTTGGCACGAGGAGAAAAGTCCAAGTGGGTAAAATGGATTGACCGGACACTTGGAGAGGGAGCCCTAGCAAGTCAAGGGTGACCGAATGCTAGGCATGATGTACCAATAGGTCATGGTTGACCGGATGTTGGTTTAGGGGACTTTGGACTTGGTTTTGGGCAAAAACAAGGAGCTGGATCGATCAGCCGATCGATTGGCTCATGCCCAATCGATTGGCCGATCGATTGGGTGAGTCCCCACGACAAGACTCCTCCCAATCAATCGGTGGATCGATTGGGGAGAAGTTTCGCGCGATGCTTCTCCCCAATCGATCCACTGATCGATTGGGAGAAGGCTTGTCGCGGGGACTCACCCAATCAATCGCCCGATCGATTGGGCATGAGCCAATCGATCGGCTAATCGATCCAGCTCCTTGTTTTTGCCCAAAAACAAGTCCAAAGTCCCCTAAACCAACATCCGATCAACCATGATCTGCTGGTACATCATGTCTAGCATCCGGTCATCCTTGACCTGCTAGGGCTCCCTCACCAAGTGTCCGGTCAATCCATTTAACCCACTTGGACTTTTCTCCTCGTGCCAAGTGTCCAGTCATCCTTGACCCACTTGGACTTATATCCTTGTGCCAAGTGTCCGGTCCTTCATGACCCACTTGAACTTCCACCAGATGTCTGGTCAACCTTGAACCATCTGGATTTCCTCGTGCCTGGCTTCACTCACCAGGTCTTTCCAAATCTCACACTTGGTTTCTTTCAAATTGACCTAACTTCTCTTGCATTGTAATTTTCCAATCAGGTTCAGATAATACATCATCTATGGTTTTAAGTTTAATTTTAGATATTAGTGATATTTGACTTAAGTTCCTAAAAGTTGATCAGGTTTGAACTCTTAATTCAGGATTTCCTATTATTTGTTCAATTGGATGATCATGGTTTAGTTGTATTGTTCTTGTGTTGGTTTTTTCAATTTGTTCATTTTGTGTTGCTTGTTGGTATTTGATAGAATGTTGTTCATTAAAATCCATCAGGTTTACATGTTCCTTATCAACTGGCACGACACAAGAATTTCATTTGTAGTGGTTAGAACTAAGTTTTGACACTATATCTAGTTTTTCCTCTCTCAAACCTTCCTAGTGAACGTGAATTTGAAGAAATCCAAATACCCTAGGCCCATCAATGGATTTAATTTGGTCAAAACTTACTGATGGGCCTAAATAGGTTTGATTACATCCATTTCAAGTCTTGTGAATTTCTAGTCTTACAAGGACTCTAGTGGTGCTATCTATTACTTATTTAAACTCTCTAGAGGTGATTGAACGTTATGATAAATTTTAGCATAAATATGAGCCTGATATGATCCCATATCAGGCCCAATGTGGGTCTGATAAGTTGGGACCTTGGCCTCTTTATTTATTGATCACTACCAAGGTTTTGCTGAAATTATCCCATATGAGGCTCACATTCTTGCTGAAATTTATCCTACCATTAGAATCTCTCTAACAATATTCAAATAAGTCATGAATAGCACCTTTTGTGACCTTGCAACTGTTTAACTAAAATTTGATACAGTATAAACTACATTAAACAAATAGTATATAATTACAAGAACATCATATTACACTTATTTTTAATTATAAATATACAATTTACAATTTAAAGTTGTTCTTTTATAGTCTATATACAACAATCACACTTTCCCATTCTAGTTTTTGTTAGTCATTATTTTATGTCCAACCCTAAATCTATGGCATTTCATTTTAGCTTATTTAAAGTCCATTGATCTCTAAAACATCAAATTCTCTGCATAGCGCATCATAAAAAAGCATAATCTAATTTACAAGAAAATAATATTTAACTTGTAAGAATCTATTTTTAGGTAAAGATGATGGAACATAAATAAATACTTATGATTTTTTTTGTGTAGAGTCATTTACCTGAATCGATTTAAAGGTTTTCCCAGAGAAAAGTGCTAAACCACGATATCATATGTGATAGTATGACCAGTTTAGCTCCTTAAAAATGACACCTACACATAATTGACATTAGTAATCAATACATATCAAACGCTTATTGTATTTTTACATATAAAGATTTTAATATTATAGTTTTATAAAAAATAATAGTATAATTTTTTGTGACACCGAAAGAGTTATAATGAATTATATGACCTTCCTCCAAATGTATGACCATTAGATGTCAATGATCATCTTCATTATTCAGAGGACAGAAAATATATCTAATGGACTTATCATCATCAGTTTTAGCACTTTATTTCAATGCGCCCACATACATCATTCCAAACATTTCATATGTAAACAAGATAAAATTTTAGTGGACTACATCCAATATATATAAAAACAAGATCAGGTGCTTAAATACTTACTTCAAATCCAACCCCACAAAATATAGATGGGTAGTATGGTGATCAGTTAGAGGTTTTGGCTTCATTAGCTAGAGTTGTCCAATAAGCATATATGCAATCTCCATTGGTGTATTTAATATAATCAAATATTGTCATAAAAGATTGCATATCTAATGAGAAAGTATTGTTGGACTTTATTGGAAGCATTGTAACCCTACATAATCAATAAACAAAAAAAGTAAGCACTATTAATTATTATTCAATTCCAATAATCATCATTGGTTTACATGATTATGAAACTATGCTACCAACTAACTTACTTTAACTGACTCAGCTTCAATAATGCATCTATTATCACACAATCTTTATTCTTCTTGAAAAATGTCTTCGCTTGCTAAACAAATTCATATACAAACATGTCACTAAGGATTATAAAAGAAAGAATTACCTACAATCAACCCTACCTTCAATATTTTAGTCTTGAGTGTCTTAAGTTCAACATATTTTATTTCTATATTTGATGAACATGTGTCTTCAGTCTTTGATGGGGCGGGAGCTTTTGGATCTACATCCTGAATAATCTGTTTGCCTCTCTTTTTACACTTAGATATTTGTTTTCTCTGAGTTCTCTTTCTTTTGGGGCCTAGTCCAAAATTTGCTAGTAGTCTTGGCGGCTTAGGTTCTATGCCATCTTTATCCGTGGCAGGGGATGTAGCTCTTCTGAGACCTTGCTTTGCAGTACTTTTGGAGCTCTTTGATTTTATTTTTGGCATCAGATATGATTTTGTCTTTGACAATTCAAATTTTGTTGTTCATCTCAAAATTACTAGTGTCAATAATTTTGGCACTCCTATCCCGTGACTTATAAAGTTCACTTATTTGAAGATCTTTTTCTTCAAGCATACAATCCATCTTAGCAATTAAAATATTCTTTGCTGTTAAGAGACTATCCTTTTCATTTATGACTATTGGCATGCCTATTAGCATCCTCCAAACTTTTAATAGCTCTATATAATTGTTGCTTTAAAAATTTGATTTGTTCTCCCTTTTCCTTGCACTCACTACAATTTACCATCTTTGGGCACTGCAGTATACCTTCTTCGGCTTAATGTGAAGGTCCTTGGCCAACCAACTCAAAGGCTTGAGTTGGAGGAGTCTAGTGTAGTACCAAATCCAACTTTGACTCTGCCAGAATTAAATCTACAATAATTTTATCTGTAGTTATACGGTCTATCAACTTTTTGATTATGTCAACATGATAATTAAGCCAACTCCACCATATAATTCTAGGAAATTATTTAGGATGGTCTAGATCAATGATACTAATGTGTTCACACACTCATACCTACCATGTGATTATAAAAATAAATAATATTTATAACAAATATTGTGAGATAAATATATCTAACTTACAGCCAAAATATTTAAAAATCCCTTGGTCGTTGAATCAGCAACAAGTGGTTTTGGTCTCAATGTAAGCTCCAAACCAATGGCTTCTAATTGAAGAGCCATGAAATTGTATATTGTATTGCACTAGTTAAAGCTAGTTAAGTTGTCAAAATCATCTACGTAGTCAATTAGAGATAGCACAGGTATTCTTAGAACATTTGTTACTACCATAAAACAGAATAGTTAAAAAAATACAAGATATACAGCTGATAGTACTATTGGAACCCCAAGTTATTTTGATGTGATCAAACAAGTTAAGTTATGTCCTGTGGTATTTGACCATGTGTCTAAGTGTGCAGAAACTTAGGAGCATAGGAAGTCGAGCGAAAGACGCAGCTAGCAAGAAGGATGGCACAGTAGAGAGCCGATAGGCTCGGTGCGTCTGAGGGATGAGGCGCTACGGAAGAGTACATTGACGGATGAGAAGGGAGCGTGCGGTGTTTTCGAGGGGGCGAGAAGCCGGAGCGGAAGACTGCTCGAGGAGCAAGAGACGCAACTAGCGAGAAGGTCGGCACAGGAGAGAGTCGACGGGCTCGGTGCGTCCGAGGGATGAAGAACTGTAGATGAGTACACTGGCGGACGAGAAGGAAGCACGCGATGATTCCGAGGGACAAGAAGCCGGAGTGGAAGCCTGCTCGAGAAGGTCGGAAGTTGGGTTCGAGTGAGCCCTATTTCGGATGGCCTAAATCACCCAAGCAAGCGGACCCAGAGTGGATGACCTGGATCGAGGCGAACAGAACCGGAGCAAAAGACCCGAGCAGAAAAAGTCAACATTGTTGACTTTTCCCACCGGGGCACTCGGAACATTCCGGGCACCTAAACTCCGGGAGCCCGAAACCCTGGTTTTATCCACAATTACGTGGATTTTGACCGTTGCATCGGGGATAACTTTTTATCCCACTCTAGGTGCCTGGAACCCTTCCAGGCGCCCCGACCAAGGTTATAAATACAGCTTGATCCAGAAGCTTTAAATAAATAAGCAATTTGTAATACAACACTTGTGCACTCTTCATTGTTAGTTTAGCCTCTCTTTTTCTTAGCTTTCACTGCTGTAAGAGGCTTCTCCGCCTGAAGGAGATTGTTAGTACATTAACTTCCTTAGATTAACAATCTCTCCGGTTGTAACTTAGTAAAAGCTGTGAACCTCGTCCCTTAGTTTATTTCTTTGTTTTATTATATGTAAGTGTTACTTTAAAAGTCGAAAAAGGTATTTGTTGTATTTTGTGCAAGGCTATTCAACCCCCCTTCTAGCCGGCCTAACGGTCCCAATAAGTGGTATCAAAGCCAGGACGCTTCAGGAGGACTAACCGCCGAACGAAGCACTGAATCAATGGCCGGACCGAGCATATATCCACCGAAGTTCGAGGGGGAATTCGTTAGATGGAAAAAGAGAATGCAGGTATTTTTCAAAAATAATTTTAATTTACTGTTAATAATGGAGTTCAATTTTATAGCGTCGGAAGGCAAAGAAAAATACTAATGGACAAAAAAGGAGTAGGCCGACTATGTGACAAACGACAAAGCAAAGTTTCATCTACTGAGCGTCCTTCCGCCATAAGTCTGTCCTAAATCAAGAAAAAATTAACCATCCACAGGATAGAAAGAAAAGGATGATCAGATGCTATCACTGCAACAAAGAATGACACGTCAAAGATAACTGCCCTAAGCTAAGGACAAGGACAAGGACAAAGGAAAGAAGTCTGTCCAAATGAACAAGTTCAAGACGCTAAATGCGACGTGAGATGATATGTCATCCGAATCGGAAGTCAAGGCCTTCTCCAGACTTGCATTAATGGCAAGTCTTCAAGACGAGGACTACGATTCAAGCTCATTCGAAATGAGCATCGAAAGCATTGATGAAGGGGGAGCTACGTCGGAAGAAAGCAACAGTTCAGGAGGAGCCATGGATAACGAGATCGACAAGGTAAGGCATGTATGATCTCTTCCTCCTGATAAATTATTTAAGTTTGTTAAATTATTAACTAAAGATTGCTGCAAATTAAAAAAAAAAAAAGATTAAAAATTTAAAATTAATTCTAGCTAAATCTTGCCTATTAAAAGAATTTGACAAAGTGAAATTAGAAAATGATAATTTGAAAATACAAGTAGATAACTTGACAAATCATACATATAATAAAGATGTTTGAAAATATAACCTGAACTGGTATTTTAAATATTATAAAGGAAAAATTAGGAAAATTTCAAATAAATATCTCCCTAAAAAGTTCTTAATTAATCCAGTTGGCTGGAACCTATATTGGGTTCCAAAGTCGTGTCTAACTTAAAGTTAGACTTAGCGCTTTCAGCTAGAAAATTAAATGTTTAATTTCTTTATAAGGCTTTGTCTAGAAAGTGGTTGTTGCTCCAATAACCAAGAAGGCCTAGTGCCTCGCCACTGCCTGGAAGCTAAGTATTGAAATAAACTTTTTATTCCAAGTTATTTGAGAGAAGGCCTAGTGTATAACTTAAAATTTTTCACTGCATGGGAGAGACCCGACGAGCTCGGTGCGTCCGAGGGACGAAGAGCTGCGGATGAGTACACTAGCGGACGAGAAGGAAGCACGCAACGATTTCAAGGGACGAGAAGTCGAAGCGTAAGCCTACTCGAGAAGGCCAAAAATTGGGTTCGGGTGAGCCCTATTCCGGATGGCCTAAATCACCCAAGCAAGTGGAACCGAAGCGAAAGACCCGGATCGAGACAAACAGAACCAGAGCAAAAGACCCGGGCGGAAATAGTCAATGTTGTTGACTTTTTCCACTCGAGCGCATTGACTTTTTTCGCCCGGGGTGCCTGGACTAAGGTGTCTGGAACATTCCAAGCGCTCGGACTCTGGGAGCTCGGAACCCTATTTTTATCCACAATGACGTGGATTTTGACTGTTGTGTCGGGGATAACTTTTTATCCCACTTCAGGCGCCTGGGACCCTTTCAGACGCACCGACCAAGGCTATAAATACATCCTTGGTCCAGAAGCTTTAAATGAACAAGCAATTTGTAATACAACACTTGTGCACTCTTCATTGTTAGTTTAACTTCTCTTTTTCTGAGTTTTCACTGCTGTAAGAGGCTTCTCCGCCTGAAGAATATCGTTAGTGCATTAACTTCCTTGGATTAACAACCTTCCCAGTTATAACCAAGTAAAAGTTGTGAGTCTAGCCCTTAGTTTATTTCTTTGTTTTATGATATGCAAGTGTTACTTTAAAAGTCCGAGAAGGGTATTTGTTTTATTTTGTGTAGGGCTATTCAACCCCCCCCCCCCTTCTAGCCGGCCTAGCAGTCCCAACAAGTACAACTTGTCATTTGATCTTGACTTATGAGTTTCTCAAAATGTTTACTAGAAAAATCAGACTCTTGGAAAAGCTCCATATATAGTAGGTTAGAGGCCTCATTTAAATCGAGACGAACTATCTCTCTATTGTCGGGTAGGCCTAGAATCAGTGCAACATCTACCTTTGTAAATTTCTTTTTTTTTTTTTCCCGTAGAAGATGAAGCTGTATTCCTCTTGATCCCAATTATTAAACATATTTTGGACCTAAGCTCTTACAAAAGAACTAATAGGGAGGTCGAGGATCCATGAAAAGGGTGTGCCTCGAATCATATGTTCTTATTTTGCGGTCGGTTGAACAGAATAAATAAATTTTCTGAAATGGCAAAAAGTAATTTTCCAATTAATTCTTTTAATTCTTCCTTTGTTGACATAACTTGGATAACTGGGTTGAGCAGCACCTCCACTTGTCGACGCTCCTTTTATTGTCATTCCGAACTTAGCAATCATAAATTAGCAATCATAAATAGAAAAAAAAAACTCTTAGATTTTGTAAGAATGGGCGTGCTCTAATTCGATCATGCCCATAACACTAACACAACCCTAAGTGAAACCATTATAGAAATAAACACTAAATAAGCAACGAAGCTACGTACAAAACTAATAGTCGGATGGTAGTGATGCTAGAGGTACGCCTCGATTGGAGCTACGTAGATTGCCTTCAAGAAGATGAGAGCGCCCAAAGCAAAAAAGTGTGAGCTTATGCTATGTTTAAGAGTGGGAGCTGATATGAGCTTATGTTATATTTGATATTTAAATTTTAGTTAAATTTTGAGTTTGAAATGTAATCTAGATTACGTGTTAGTCGATTACAAAATATTATTATCTTTTGTAATACATATTATATTACATCTTTAAAATTGAATCAAATAAAATAATTAATATTATAATGTAATCTTAATTACATTTCATTGTTGATTATCCCTCAATACTAGCCTTAATTTATAATTATGCCTAATTAATTATTTAAATAAATTATAAGGGGGATTTAATCAACTCGCAACCCTTTTTAATTAATTCTCTGAAAAAAATTAAATTGTAAATTAATCAACAAATTGGTTTATGAGGATAAATAAATAGATAAATTACAATTCAGTTTAACACTTGGATTTTATATAGTTTAGGATTTTAATCATGCACGGTGATTTGTATGTTAAAGAATAACATAAAAAAAATGTTTATTTTTTAAAATAAAAATAGATATTTTAATTTCCTTCCATTTAAAAAGTGTAAAGTAAGACACCGCAAAAATGAATTTGTGCAAAGTTAGAATTCTGAGTTTAAAAAAAAATGATTTATAAGTTATAGTGGTGAAAAATTGATAATGGCCACCTTTGACATTTTAATTTTTTATAAATTCAAAATTTTGACGTGTAAATCATATGAAATACTATCATTTTCACCCTTTAAATTTAATTTCACTCCATATGCTGGGGTCATGATTTTTTAAATATATTCATATTTAAAAAATAATTTTTTTAAATATTAAGTTTAATTAATATTTAATAATATTTTTTAAAATTAAAAGAACTAGATGAATATATAAAAAATAATTTTATATGAGATATCTAATTTTCTTAAATAATTTTGATCAAATTGATTTGAATATGAGAAACGGATATACTATTAGGATATACTTATCCATTCACTCGTCTCTTCTAAGCCCTACGATGATGCAGAAGTTTCTGTTAGTTACATGGGCCAGCCCATATTAATTTAGAAAATTTTACCTATAAATACTCCGCTAACAAACCCTAAAATCTCTCTCCTCAACCCCTCAATTTACGCTATGGTAGTGTCCATCCCGCCGTCAGCAGACGACGTCTCAGCTTGCATTAAAGAATGTACACAAATTATGAAACGAATTACAGAAAATTTGAAAGCAATTTCAGAAGATTGCAAAGCAACTACAGAAGATTGCAAAGCAACTACAGAAAATTGGAAAGCAATTGCAGAAGAATATCAGAAAAAAATTGCAGAAATTCGGAAAGAAATTGCAGAAATTCGGAAAGAAATTGAAGAGGAGAAGAAAAAGGCAACAAGTCTTGCCGGATGAGATTGCAAAACTCGACGAGGAGGAGAGGAAGCGCAGAATAAAATTGCAATTCTGAAAACACTTGAAGAGGAGAATGAGATTGTAATTCGTTACTGGCTTTTGACATCGCCAAGCTTCAATAGGGTAAAGGTGATTCGCTCCAATAAACCCATTAGCTTCTTGCATTTGACCCATCCAAAAAAGAAATTATTTGGTTTAATTTCCGAATATGTTTAATTTGGCTTAACTTTAACTATTATTATTATTATTATTATTATTATTATTATTTATTTTGCTTTTATCACTTTAGCCTTTTTTGTCGCCTCCATATGCTCTAATTTTCAATCTTTAGATAAATAAATGGTCAAGTGACTATTAAAAATAATTATAATTGTCTATAAATCTCTAATCCTTTTAGAAATACGTACATTTTCTCATGAACATCCAAATGCGGACTTTTACTATTAGATTAAGTTATTGAATTTTATCACGATACGGTGCATTTCAACCCTAATAAATTAGATTTTGTCGAGTGAAATACTTTCCATGTTAATCGTTTGATGAATTTTGATTTCTAAACATGTTTTTAAAAAAGGTCGAGTTTAAATCCACGAGTTTCAATGGACAAAGAATTTTAATCGTACTATTTTATTTTATTAAGAATCTGATTTTGATAAAACTCAAACTTAAATTACATGAATATCCTTTTTGTCACACTGAAAATAAATTTATAATTTATTAGTATTTTTTTAATTAATGTTTCATATCACCGAATTTACAACACTATCGGAGAAGCTTTTATAAATACAAGTTTATTAGTAATTTTCTCGAATTAATATTTTATATCTTAGGATTGACAATACTATAAAATAAGTAAATCAGAACTTGTAGAATGAATATTTTAGATATACTTATAAAATAATAATTGATTTTATGCTTATTCGATAAATAAATTAGGAGGAAGATTCTTTATCTTAATTAGTCTATACGTTGCATGTATAATATAATTATGAATACACATAAATTGAACTTGGTAACGGACTCTTTCTCATAAAAATTTAATTTAATTTTTTATATCATATATTAAACTAATAAGAATAATACTAAAATAAAATGCTAAAAACTGACAATTAAATCTGATTACTCCAACTTAAAAAAACCTGTTTACTTGTTTGAAGGAACCGTTTTCCTTTGAACTTTCACTCTTGCAGGGAATTTGGTTATCTTTTTTGAAATACAATCTATGGTGCAGTGATAAAACATCTAGCGAACAATAGTGCATACACTGTGTTCTAGATTTATTCATAGAAAGCTCAAAAACTTAGATGATGATTAAAAAAAATGTGAATGTCTACATATTCATAAGACACATATTTAATGTTTTCCTAAGAGATGTCTTCATCATTTACTTGTTCAATTAATATAAAGGAAAACCAAGGATAGGTACCAAAGCTTTTCACAAATGAAATCTCTATGTCACTTTGTCCAACTTACTTCTCAAACTTTAAGACCTATCACTGAATTGTTTTCCATGTGAGAAAGTATTGCTCAGTTTCAACTCATCTACACACAAGCTTTTCATAATCAATATCACAGCATTCTTAACACCTTAATTCTTCTCGGCGCATGTGTTCATCAAGTCAAAAGTAATAATACATCAAATTAGAATGAGATCCTAATGAAGAGTGATCAAGAAATGTCCTTAAAGACTTAACCAAGAGTGAGGCAAATGACCTACAGAATCAGACACTCTTATTGAATCACACACTCTTGCTCAGGTTAATGTATTTGGCTTAGTCCTACTAATTTTTCTCAGTTTGTTCTATTCAATACTTTAAATTAAAAATTTATTGAAAATAATAAAATAAATAATAATAATAATCTTTTTCACTAAAATATTTTTATCTACAATAATTGTAATTAAAACTACAATATAAAATATTTTTAATCAAAAATGTATTATAAATAATTTTGCCTAACTCAAAACAATTTTAACTAAAAAAAAGTCAATTCAGATGGAATCGTTTTAAGAAATACTAGATTTATATAAATTTTAATTGACATTAAAATTATTTTAATTAATATTAAAGTTATTTAGAGTAATTTTGATTGGAATAGTACAAAATGTAATCATATTCATCAAATAAACTAAAATGAATAAACAAGTTTATATTATCAAACTCAATAACTAATCAAATAAGTTTAAACTTATAAAATTTTAAATAATCAAATAAGTTTGAATTTAGAGTTCATATTTATAAAAAAAAATTAAATCAAACTTAAATAATCATTTCAATCGCTTGATTTATTTTAAGTTCGATTTTACTTAGCTCGGTTACTTTATAAAGTAAATTTGAATAGCATAAATTTTGACTCGTTTACCATCCTAGTAGCATGAGATGTAATTAGTAACGGATATGTGATGGGGGAGGGGGCGTAATAGTGGTTGGTTGTTGGTGCAATCTTCTTTGGATCAGGGTTAACCAGGTTCGAGCTTAAGTTTCGATGTTTGGACAATATGTGTAAATGAAAAGTCAAGTAGGTTAAAGTTGATGGAACACTTGACTGTAAAGTTCTAACTAGATGTTAGGCAAGGTAAAGTCCTAACTCAAGGGTTGGGTAAGGAGAAATCTAACATAAAGGTTGGTAAGAGAAAAATCCAAGTAGGTCAAGGAGGACCGGATACTTGATGTGAAAGTCTTAGCGAGGCTAGACAATGGAAGACATAACTGTAGTTAAGCAAAGGAAAGTTCTGTTAGACTTGGTAGGCCGACTAGAGGGGGTGAATAGCCTGCGATAAGAGTTAGCCAAAATCTCTTGATAGGAACTTGGCAAGGATAGATAATTAATTAAGCATAAACAGTTAACATTTAAAAAAATAACAACTTTAAAAAGAACAAGTAAGAAAGCATAAATTACTTGATTACAGCTTATGTAGTTCTATTCAAATATTTTCTATAATAATGAAATTTATTTTCTGTTAGATTAAATTTTTTGAGATTTTTTTTGAAAAATTATCTATTTTTTTAGAATTTTTGATAAAAAGTGTAATATTAAATTTTAAATTATTTTGGAAAACTAATTTTTTCGGATCAAGAACGTTACATTTTGAACGTTGAGAAAAATCAAACTTGGGTTGATGCATATCACAAAAGGGGGAAGATTGTAAGTAGCTTGGGTTAATTTTGATGTGGTCAACCAAGTCAAGTTAGGTCATGTTGTGCTTAATCCTTGTGTCTAAATGTGCAAGAACTTAGGAGTGCAAAAAGTCAAATGGAAGACAGCGGACACGAAGGATGGCATAGGACGAGAGTCAACAGACTCGGTGCATCTAAGGGACGAGAAACTGCGGAAGAGTATACCGGTAGATAAGAAAGGCGTGCGCGGCATATCCGAGGGATGAGAAGAATGAAAGGAAGCATGCTCGAGAAGAAAGTTAGAATTGGATTTGAGTGAGCTTAATTTCGAACAATCAGAGCATCACCCATGGAGAGCAAAAGAGAGGGTTGAAAGGTCCTCTTGGAGGCACCTCCATAAGGGTCAGAGGCACCCTAGTGCCTCCTGATGGAGGTGCCCCATGTGAAAGCTCAGAATAATACTAGGAATTAAATACAATAGTTGTTGATTAAGTCCTAGCTCTAGGAGGTTTTTTATAACCTCCTGGGATTAGTTATCGTTGGTGGGAGATGCCTCCAAGGAGGTCCAAGGCACCTCCGATCCAAATGGATAAACATCTATCCAAACTCCAACGACAGTACAACGGCCACTGTAACAGTCATTTGTCGAATCTAGAGGCGTAAGGGTGCCTCTAGCATGCTGGAGGCACCTTCTATGGAGGTGCTTCCATGCCTCCTTGAGGTGCCCTACCAGTGTACTCTTTCACAGTTTCTTGTCCCTTGGATGTATTGAGCCCGTCAATTCCCTTCCAATGCTATCATTCTCATCCACTGCGTCTTCTACTTAACTTCTTGTACTCTTAAGTTCTTGTACACTTAGACACAAGGATTAAACATAACAGAACATAACTTGACTTGGTTGACCACATCAAAATTAATCTAGGGTACTTACAAATTTAAGTGGGTCAAGGATGACTTCATGTTGGCAAAAAAAAAATCCTAATAGGAGGTTAGGCAAATGGAAATTTTAGTGGGACTAGGCAAACCTAGTTGGGAACTAGGTTAAGTACAAGGTGGGTTAGCTGGGAGCTAAACATTTGGCACTAGTGAAGTCCTAGTGGGACTAGGCGAACCTAGTTGGTTCCCAGGTTAAGTCCAAGGTGGGTTAGAAGAGACCTAATTAAAACACTTAGCACAAGAGAAGTCCTAGTTGGGAACTAGGCAAGGGAAAAACCAAGTTAGTCAACGGTTGACTGGACACTTGGTGGGGAAGTCCATGTAGGCCTCAGGTAAGTCAACAAGGAAAAAAGGGGGGGGGGGGGGGGGGGGGGGATTGCCCTGTACATTAGAATAAGAATGATCTTTTGCTTTCTTCTTAGCAAAGACAACACATGCTAGTTAATAAATAAAAACATAAACAAGGAAGTAGAGACTAGAGATTTTACTTGGTTTACAACTAGGGAGGTTGATCAAAAGCAATGAGAGCTCACTAAAATTTTACTTCAATGAAAGCGAAGAAGCCTCTTATAAAAGTGAAAGCATGAATAATTAAAACAAAATTATGAATGAAGTACAAGAATGTGTTGTACATGAGTAAAGAGGATCATGACTCTATTTATAGCCTATTGGTCGAATTCGTCCATTGGCTGAAGTGGCATCTCCGAGTGCCTAGAGTGGGTTCGAGCCCAATGTTGGCTTAATAGGTATGGACCTTGGCCACTTTGTTCATTCGATTACTACCAAGTTTTTGATCCCGATATCTAAAATTTGAGACCATATCTCCGTTCTATAAACTAAAAACTTGCTACGAGTTGTGAATTAGTTTAGAAATTCAAATAGGTTAGGTCCAACAGTGGGTTTGAAGTCTACAGCATGTGATTGAAAATTTCTAATAGTATTGTAATTTAACTTTAATCTCTAACTAAGTTTTGACTTAAAAATAAATTGGTGGTTGTTATTTTTAGAAATAAAATTTGACAGTGTGTATTGTTCATTGAATGGAAATCCATAAGGTTCACATGTTTTGTGCCAACTGGCATGGAGTAAGAACTTCATTTGCAGTTGTTAGAACTAAGTTTTGAACACCATATCTAGCTTCTCCTCTCTCAAACCTTCCTAGGGAATATGAATTTAAAGAAATCCAAGTACCATATGACCATCAATGGATTTTGATCAAAATCCACCGATGAACATAAACATCTCCGATTGCACCCATTTTAAGTCTTGTGAGTTTCTAGTCTTATAAGGACTTCAACAGTGATATCGATTACTTATTTAAAGCTCTCTAGAGGTGATCGAATGTTATGAAAAATTTTACCCTGATTGTGGGTCTGATATGGGATACTATCAGGTACAACGTAAACCCGATATGGTATCATATTAAGTCCACGTTGGGCCTGATATTATCCCATATCAAGTCCACTTTGGGCATGATATGATATCATATCAAACCCAACGTGGACATGATAGGTGGGACCTTAGTCGTTTTGTTCAACCGATCACTACCAAGTTTTTGATCCCAATATCTAAACTTGAAACCATATCTCTGTTCTATAAATTAAAATCTTGCTACGGATTATGAATTAGTTTAGAAATTCAAATATGCTAGGTCCAACACTGGATATGAGATAATTTAAATGATGTTTGTTATTTTTGTAAATTAAAATTCGACAGGGTGTGTTGTTCATTAAAATCCTTAGGGTACCCATTATTTAAAGCTCTTTAGAGATGCTAGAACATTACGAAAATTTTTAGCCTGATTGTGGGCCTGATATGGGATAATATCAAGCCCAACATGTACCTTATATGTAATTCAAATTCTAAAACATCAAACTCTGAAACACAGAAATGTAGTTAAAAATTTTACAACCGTTCAACTAAAATTTGATACAACATATAATATATATTAAACAAATAGTATATCATTACAAGAACAACATATTAATTACGAATATATAATTTACAATTTAAAGTTTTTGTCCGTCATTATTTTATGTCCAAGTCTAAATCTATTAGCTCTTATTTTAACTTCTATAAGGTCCATTGATCTTTGAAACATCAAACTCTCTACATAATGCATCATAAAAGAAAAGCACAATCTAACCTACAAGAAAACAATATTAAACTTATAAGAGTCTATTTTATGGTAAAGATAGATGAAACATAAACAAATTCTAACTATTTGCTTTGTATGAGGTCATTTACTTTAATCGATTTAAAGTCTCTCTCGGAACATGATGTCATATATGATAATATGACTAGTTTAGCTCTTTAAAAAACGATACCTACACATAAATAACATTAGTAATTAATACATATCCAACGTTTATATATATATTAACGTAATACTTATAGTTTTATCAAAAATAATAATATAATTTTCTATGATGATGAGAGAGTTACAATAAATTATATGACATTTCTCTAGATTTATGACCATGCCAATGATCATCTTCAATTAAAAATATTTTATAATGTAGTTTCAATTAAATGTAGATAAGAATGTTTTTAATGAAAAAAATATATTTTTTTATATTTTTTCAATAATTTTAAATTTAAATTATTGAATAGCGAAAATGATTATTATATATTGCAGGGTGAAAGTGTTAATTTAAAATTTTAATTTTTTAAAATACGGGTTATATATATATTTTATTCTGTACATCCGTTTGGAGTAAATTCCTTACAATCGTTATATATCTGGACGTCCCGATTCAACAAGATCGTCCAAGAATATATACCGAACGAGTGTACAGGATACCAAATTCATATATATATAATTAATCAAACTTTCTAAATTATGTCAAGTTAGGTCTAACATGTATCGCACCGCGAGTTATAATGAGTTTTTGATATCCAACTCAGGCTAGTTTGGTTCGCCTGTGTTTAGCCTTACTAATGCTTTTTTAATCAAATAATAAAAAAATATAAAGAAAAATCTAAAAGAAGGTAAAAGAAAAAAAACAAATACAATTATTTTTTATTTTTATCATTTATATTTTTAATATGCAGATTAGGGGCAGCATATATTGCACGACCCATTATTAGATTGTGCTCGATAAAGTATGTGTCACATTTACTCGGAAAAAATGATTAATCACGTTGGTTGAATAATATTGAATCTGGATAATCGATTTAATTCTATGCAAATTTTTCATCGATCATCAGGATAAATCGGAAAATACTCATAATGGGCAGTCCAGGAGCTCCAACATCTTTTAATTACGTATCTCATTTGGAAAAAAAAATTCTACAAATTATTATAACTGAAACTCGAATCATAAATATCTGGATGATAACTTAAATATCCTATCGTTGCACCATAACCCGGGGCAGGTCAGACTTACTCGAGTCTGTAGGTCAAGTCACCCTCCATTCAACTTGGCTTTTTTTTTTTGTCACGCCAAGGAGCTATTTGAAATAATGGAATAAATATCGGGTGAACTTGAAAATAGAACAAGAGTCATTGTGTCGTTGACGACATAGCTCCGCTACGAAAACAGTTATAACGGGTTTTCCATGTCTTGCCCATTATAACGGGCGGTCCGTTTAAACCGTTGATTTGGACTTGCAGGGAGGCGTGCGCCATGTCGTTTTGCCGGCGAGACCACGAACCGAAGATGTGGCGGGCGTCCTTCCGCGGCGGCAGCGACGTCGTCATCGTATGTATCCAATCCTCGCTCCGTCCAGCTTCAATGTAACACTGGAGCCTTCCTTCCGGGTGCGCAGATCGAGCTTCGCTTCTTGCCCGGCGCCCGCCTTCCTCCACCGATGAAGTCCCTCCGCCTTGCCCTTCCCCGGCCGGAGATTTACGGAACCCTAACCAGTTCAGAGATCGGACACAGGATCGTGCGAATCGCTTCCTTCGCGCCCGTGAAGGCGAGCTCCGACGCCGAGGTCACCTCGGTCTCGTGTTCTGACATTGCTCCCGTTCCCGAGGCCCGACCTAGCCTGCGTAGGACGCCACTGCTGGCTTCGCGGGGAGGGATCGACGACGTGGAGGAGAAGATCGAAAAGGTGAAGCACCTTTCTTCGTTACGACGGGTTTGGGGAAAAAAAGGGATTTTGTTCGTCAGCTGTCACGCGGTTACTCTTTGCAGGTAATCTACAAGTGCCGGTTCTTTGCGTTCCTTGCTGTGGCTGGTTCTCTGATGGGTTCCGTAATTTGTTTTATCAAGGTATGATCAGACAGTTAGACATCTTCTTTGATTAGCAATGTGCAGGCAGAACGCGGAGTCATAGGCCAATGATCCATGGCTACATATTCCATTTCGTGGCATTGATTGCTTGTGCAGGACAAGGACATATCAGCAACTTTGATATTGGATGCACTTGTTACACACATTAAAAGTTTTTATTTCATATTAGAAGGAATATAAACAGAATTTGAGTTATATATTGATTGATTGACCATCCATGATAATAAATGATATATGGTATGGCTGATGGAATTCGCTTGTGAGGCAACTCTCCAAGTTATAAAAGTAGCCCTACATTACTGAATGTTGGTGATAACATGTTAACCTCCCATGGATGAAGATGTGTGGAAATGAAGTGGATTATAAATGCATTAATCTATTATGGTTCCAAAGTGAAAATAGCATACCATAATCTTAAATCTTGCATCTTTTATGCCACGACTAAACTTGGATCATAGATTGAGAATTCCACTAGACCTTGACAATTAGCATATCAGGAGATTTTTTTTTCTTCAAATGTATCCCTTTATAAAGAATTTCATCTTTGACACTGTGTCCAATTCGCTTAATATGATTCATGACAGTTCCTCAATATCTGTTCTATTTTTTTATCCAAAATAGGACTGGAAGATTTAAAGCTCTCTGCTGTGGCTCATGCTTCTGCTTCAGCAACTCTTATTTTCTTTCTTTATATAAGAAGTTTTGTGGATCACTTTTGTTTCAAGTGAGAAAAAAAAATCAGGAGTTCTGAAACTTGCTTTAATTGATTCAAGAAGTGATGAATTGAGTTGCTTTCATTGTGACAACTAAGAAATATAATTTTAGCTGAAGTAGCTTACCTATTGTTTTGGGTTTAATATGCTATAACTATGAACTATGGAAAATAGTACTTGCTTATTATTCTGTCTCCAAAATGATCTATGCAGTTACCAACTATTGCTTTGGGCTCGATTATTGGGAGAGTATTAACCTTATTGCTTTTGCCATGAATGGGATTTGTCTCACATCCAATATGGTGTGGGGACACCTCGTGGTTAAAAAGCAAAAGATGATCTATGTAGACTAAGAACTTTTGGCATTATATGATCAAATTTCATCTACCCGAAAGGTCAAAACTATGAACTTTTGGCATTATACAACTATTGAATTTATCAAAGTTGTTGTAACTGAATTTGTTTTTTGCCATTCTGCAACTGTATTTATAAGCATCATAATTTTCAGTAGGTTTGTTTTGTTATTCTCCTTAATTAGGAGTAATTTCAATACATGGACAATCACCATTCTTGACATTCCAAGTGCTCTGCAGGGTTGCACGTATGTGATCGATTCTTTCAGAGAATATTTTGTGAGTGGTGGGAAGGTGATTCTGATGTTGGTTGAAGCCATTGGTAAGTCCATATATATTGACAATGGTATACATTTTGAAATAGGAGTGTATTTCTTCACCCATTATCAACTAGTAAACAATTAAATAAGAATGCCCAGACCTTACACTGGTGATAGATGTTCTTTAAAATTTATAGTTCCTTTACTTCCATTGACTTATCTCTCCATGATGGGGAAGTATTAATGTTTTATAGTTATTACACTATGGCATGATCTTTTGAAAGAAAAAAAAAATAGCAGTATAAATCATACACAAAAGTTTGTTCTTATTCTCCCTAGTTCAACGGCCTCTTTATCCCTCTCACAATGATTAGGAGGTTATGTGATTCCACAATACTAATCACATGATGCAGTTACGTTCTTAAAATTCTCTAGACCATTGAATATTATCATTAAAATACTATATGTAGTTAAAGAGGGTATTTCTTGGTGGTCAGATGGAGATGTTCATCCTGAAATGAAACTCTTAAAATGTCCTTGTCGATAACTAAATGCCTAAGTCTGTCACTAACTTCAGTTGTTTTCATTTTCTAGATGTTTATCTTGTAGGGACCGTGATGCTTGTCTTTGGAATGGGTCTGTATGAGCTCTTCATCAGTAATCTTGACATAGCAAAGATGTCATCCCATGGATCAAACCTTCTTGGCTTATTTAAACTTATGGTTTGTTCCATTACCTCAGTGATGATGGATTTTCTATTTGAAACACAATCTAGTATCATTACACTAGTTTCTCAAAACACCTTTTACTTGTTTAGGAGCGTCCAAGATGGTTGGAGATTCAGTCTGTTAACGAATTGAAAACTAAGCTGGGCCATGTCATTGTGATGGTGCTATTGGTTGGAATGTTTGAAAAGAGCAAGAAGGTGACAATATCTACTCCAACAGATTTGTTATACTTCGCAGCATCTATTCTACTGTCTTCAGGCTGCCTTTATCTTCTTTCCAAGCTTCAATCTACCAAACGAAGTTAGCATGACTGAGATAACAATTTGAAATGTATCCCACTATCTTCTGCTGCAAGACTAACTAACATTTCTCTAGCAGATACTTGATTACTCACAGACATGACTCTCACGTACATATTGGTTATTAAGCACATTTAGTTAAGACACGTTAGTAAGTGCATCGTGTTGTGTTATCTTCCTCTGTAAATTTTGGGTTGGTTTCCAAGAATATAGCATTTAGTGGTTTATACCTTTAAATTTTCCATCTACCTAGCTAGATGTGAGCTCTAAAGACTTTGCACTTGTATCAGTTCCTAAGCATGTATATTTTTTAATGGGGAAAAAAATTAAAAGGACACCCTTTATTTTCATTATTATCAAAAAAAGTATCCCATTTTTTAAACATAATTAAAAGGGCGCTTTATCATATTTATTATCCCAAAAATAGCTTTCTCGGGCTGATGTAGCAGGATGCAAAATATGATGGGGCGACTTTATAATAATTTTTTTTTTTAAAAAAAATGAGGTGCCCTTTTAATCTTTGTTGTTTTTAATAGTTCGTACGGAATGCTTTAGTACTGCTGCACCTTATGTGTGGTTAATTGTGAGCAACACAGAATCACAAGAGACACATCAAAGGAGTGGGACCCTCTGATATACTAACAAAGGAAGGGTAGTTTATTTTTTCAAATATGGAGGAAGAATAAAGGAAATAATGTCTTTGTTAGTGGTTCTTAAAGATCATAGATAAATTATTGTAGATATTAAAGTAGGCAGTCCTTTCTTGGAATATATATATGTATAAGACTGAGGGCACAACTTATGTTTTTCTTGGACCAGTTGAAACTCTTTAAACAAATTTTGATGAGTATTACAATCTTATGATCCCTGTTTGTGTATATTTTAGCACTAACATCATTTTCAGGAGAACATCAACAACCCTAAAAGAAGTAAACATTGCTTATAAAGTTAGAAGTATTACCTAAAAATTTGTTCATCAACTAGAAGCAAATTATAGAGAGGACTAAGACTAAGTATTCTATTACAATCGAATCGAATCGAATCGAACCGAATTAATTAAAATTAAATAAATTATTTTTTAAACTAGTCGAATACATCAAATTTAAAAAGATATAAATAAATCGAACTAATAAAATATTAATTAATTTAGTCAAAAAAAATCAAATTAACTGATTTTTTTTAATTAGGATTAAAAATTCATCATAAATTATAATAGTATTTAAACTGAATTCAACATAACTAATTTTTTTACCAGTTATTTTTTATTTGATATATTCACTTTAATCGAATAAAAATTTTTAAAATCAAATCTAAATCAAATTAACCGAATAAGTTATTTTTTTCAAAAAATTGAAATTCTGAAATAGTCGAATATAATTTTTAAATTCGACCGATTTATTCGATTTAATTAAATTTTTACTTATCGGACACTTGCATTGCTCTGTGATTACTTTACTAAAGCATCTTAAGGTACTAGTCTCCATATATTCTTCAAATCCTTCAGCTTAAACATGAAAACCGACTTTTCAAAGACAGCCTGCACCTATCTATCCTTCTGGTACTCTGCAAACTTTTTTTATCCTTCTGGTTTCCATAGTCTGTTACTCTAATGAAATAGTTTCTTAGTCAACACCAGCATAAGTTTCAGTACTGCAGCACCTACTTCATCTGGGAATCTCAATTTCCAGATTTTCTTCAGCAAGCAAGCTCCATGATCTTTATCAGAAAAAGGGAGATGCTTCACCAATGCTCATCTCAGGTGATCTATTCTCAAACTCGGCGAAATTGGTTCTTCCCCTCCAATCCAAATGGCTTCCGCTAGATGGTATGTCCTTTCCTTTAAGGGTGTGGTTTGGCTGCCATCTGTGAATAAAACCTAATAGCCTTTGATTTTGTTGTCGTAGTGCTGTCTAATCTATGACAATATTCTCTTATATATGTTTACTTTCTTCTACTGAGTCCACTTCAGATGATCAACTAGGTTACTAGGATTACTAAAATTAGGAGTATCCTAAGTGCAAAGTGTCTTGCTTTTATTCAGTACATCGATACGAATGGTCAAGAGAAGGTCTCTCCCTTAGGACAGAGGGTCCTCAAACCTTGCAACTGGACCATGCATGCCTTACCAAAGTGTTTTTTCTTTCATTATATAAAGAAGGCAACTCACAACCATAGCTTCATACCATTCACATTCCTTAATCCTATACAACACCCAGAGTCTGTCTTATTAAAATTTAACCTTAGTCCATGGCTCTTTCTCCCAATCAAGCTTCTGCAGTAGCAAAACTTGCCATTGCCATTCTCCTTATGCAAGTGTGTCATTTGGCTAAAGCAAAAACCTTAGAAGCTCATGCACCTCTACTATTCTCCGGCCACAGTTCAACTACTTTGAAGGATCCCTGCCCTCGGAAGTTCCTCAAGGAGGTCCATGGTAGACATTTGTTGGAATACATTCCACCCACTAATCCAGGCCACAGCCCTAGCATTGGCCATGGTAACCCTCCCGGCGAAACCAACTCTGGTGTTTGAATCCTACTGCTCCAGTTGAAAATGTTGCATGAAACTTGCCTTCGTCAGTATTTGTTGCAGTGCTTTGAGTAGTTTCCAATGTTTGGATGGCTTCAAGGATCCTGTTTGTGGTGAATAAAATGAAGTCTGATGTTTGCGACTAAGCGTTGTCGTAATCTTTTGTCTTATGACTTGTTTCCTTCTGTGTTTTTTTTTCCTTTCAGTTTCCATTTTTTTTTGTCTACTCCAGACACTTTGTTCACTCTTTCCATGCTTCTTTTTATGTGAACAAAGTAGTTATCAATATTTTATCTTCATGCAACAACGTTAATCATTTTCTTTCTCTTCATGCTGAAACTAATTCATAGTTTCATACCATTCTACCCTAACAACGAATCGTTTTATGTCATTGAGCTTTATTCCTTATAAATGCTAATGAAACGAGTGTTTCTGTATTTGATTGTAAATGAATTCAGAATACCAATTTTATATTCTAATGGAATAAATATTTCATGTTGGGTTGTAAAATTGAATTCTGAGTATCAATTCCCATAGAACTGCTTTTCCCTAATCATTAGGAATAGATATTCCCTATCGTTTCATTCTTCAAAGACTACTTTCTTTCACTCTGTTCTACTCTTCAAAGGTTAGTTAGCCCAGATGAGTCTCTGTCGACTGGTTGCTCCGATCAAGCCAAGTGGTTATCTTATAACATTCTCAGGAAACAAACCTAAGATCATGTTCAATTCCATGAGTAGCTATTCTTTCTATTTCATTCTGTGAATATATACTTTTTTTTATTTATTGCATTAAAAAAGAGAGAGAATATAATTTTCAGGTAATACTTCTGTCTCCTTTCCCCCTTTTTTTTCTTAAAAAAAAAAAGGTGATACTGGCTCCTGAATAAGAACTCATGACAATTAACTTCAATAGGTGCATCTTTGGAGTTATCCTACTCAAGTGCCACTCCATTCTTGTTGGTGAGAATCCATGTTTATTTACCCAACTGGGACCAACAAGTATCTGTTGCTGGTTTCCAATCTGAGATTTTTCTCATTGAATATGAATGTGCTCTATCTTTTATGTGTGGATGAGTACATGAAACCACCAAGCCACCACAAATTGTCTTCATTAAAGATGTTTGTTTCTAGTTATTGTAATAGATAAAGATGTGTAGATGAAAACTTTGCTGGATTCAACCTGATCAAGCATATCTAAACAATATGTTAAAAGGGCATCTGTGTTTGTAGATAGATATGAAATTATATGAATTAGCATATTTTCGTATCCACTGAGAATTGACGTCAATATCTATTACATCAAACATCCGTGCATGTCACAATGACTATCCATGGACTATTAATTTCTAACTTGAAAAGCCGAAATAAATAATGGACATCATATTTGAACTCCTTGTAATCTTAGAAAATCATAGGAACTGAAATGGGTACAATCAAAGTTCTCTAGTTCCATCAGTGAGTTTGACCGAAATCCACTGATAGACCTAGAGAGCTCTGATTACACCCATTTCAGTTCCTATGGATTTCTGATGTTCAAGGAATTCAAATATGGTGTTCATTATTTATTTCGTTTTTTCATAGATGTTAATATATAAAATCAAAGAATCGTCAAAAAGACCCATGTTGGGTCTGATATGGAATCATATCAGGCCCCATATCAGGCTTAATGTAGATTTTTTGAAGATTATTTAATTTTATATATTAACATCTATGAAAAGCCAAAATAAACTTACTGATGGACCTAAAGAGCTCCGATTGCACTCATTTCAGTTCATATGGATTTCTGATGTTGCAAGGAGTTCAAATATGATGTCCATTATTTATTTTGGCTTTTCATAGATGTTAATATATAAAATCAAAGAATCATCAAAAAGGTCCATGTTGGGCTTGATATGATTTAATCATATCAAATCCAATGTGGGCCTGATATGAAATTCTGATATGATTTCATATCAGGCCCAATATGGACATTTTTTGATGATTTTTTCACTTTACATGTTAATATCTATGAAAAGCCGAAATAAATAATGGACATCATATTTGAACTCCTTGCAACCTTAGAAATCCATAGGAACTGAAATGAGTGCAATTGGAGCTCTTTAGGTCTATCAGTGAGTTTTGACCGAAACTCACTGATGGACCTAGAGAGCTCCGATTACATTCATTTCAGTTCCAGTGTGATGCGGTGAAGAGGGCATTTTGGACATTTAGGCTTTAGTAGGGTTTTGATTTAAAGGATGCACTGTTCACCTTGGACGTAGGAGGTTTGGGCCGCCGCCAAGGGGGCACAGGGGGTCTCCTACGCGCCTACCGTCGCTGCCGGCTCTCGCCGGCAGGCTCCTCCGGGGGTTTCTCCTTCTGCGCGCCCTGCCACCGGCGTCGACTTCCTCGAGGACGCATCTGCTGCCCCCTTCTCCGACGCCGGCTAGATCCGAGGATTATAGTCCTCTTTTCCTCACACGCGCCGGCCAGACGCTGCTCCTCTTCCTCCTCTGTACGCCACGTCGCCGGCTGTTTCCTCGCGCCTAGACTCTTAAGCTTTCTCCGACGGCTCGCTCGCCTAGCTCACGCGCGCCAACGACCTTGTGCCGCTGCCCTACCGTCGAACATCATAGGCGACCTCCCTCCTCACCCGGTGCTCTGTACCAGCAACACCCTCCACCGGCAGCACCCTTCGCCGGTCCTTCTCCCTTAGTGCCGGTCACCGCCATCTTTGGCACCGCTTCCAACCGCTGCTGCCCACTCCAACGGCCGTCGCCTCCGCCGACTCCCACCTCCGGCGCCACCTCCAATGACCACCACAGGTCGACCCTTGGTCTCTATGGTTTGTATTGTGCTTTGGGTGTGGTGTTCTGGCCATCGAGCCGCTGAGCTATTGATATTATACGGCCTGCGTGCCGCGCGACGACCTACGAGTCGTCTCTTCGGACCCCTGCTGCATCAGATCCCATGTTGCCGCACGACGTCTCGATCAGTACCGCGACTAGCTCACCGATCCCTCTGAGGGCACCCCCCCCCCCCGGGCCAGGGTACGTTACCGTACATTTCCTGCATTTATTTAACTATTCTGTTATTAGTATTCGACTGCTTATATATTTGTGGGATTCACCTCGAGCACCGAGGTACCAGAAACCGGGGCGACCCGGTCGCTGGATACAAGTACTGCCGACCGGAGGACATCTGACGACTTGGTAAACATAGCTGACAGATCACCATCCGGGTCATGGAGAGGCGGTCAACATTCTGGACACGATATTCCGGCAGGTTTGTCTTCTCAGCTTCCCGATAGGAACAAATTGACGCCGTCTGTGGGAACGCACCTGGTCTGGAACGTGAAGACGGACGACCCGGAAAGTTACGCCATCCTCATGGCCTGGATGAGCTTCGACGAGTATATCGTATCTTCCTCACTCCACGGGTATTCGGGAGTCGAGAAATTGAGTCAGATCCTCTGCTGGTCAGTAGGTCAGTTTTTCAGTTACATTCTCTTCCGGTCATAGAATTTATCATAGTTTCTAGAGCAAGGACTCCCGTGTCGGTCGGCCGGGTTTCCCGCATATCTGAGCCACGGGCTCGATGCCGAAGACCCCGTGCCAATCGACCGGGCGTACTTTATCAGAGCCCCCGGCTCGATGTCGAAGACCCCGTGCCGATCGGCCGGGCGTACTTTATCCGAGCCACCGGCTCGATGTCGAAGACCCCACACCGATCGGCCGGGCGTATATTATCTGAGCCACCGGCTCGATGTCGAAGACCCCGTGCCGGTCGGCCGGGCGTATATTATCCGAGTCATCGGCTCGATGTCGAAGACCCCGTGCCGGTCGGCCGGGCGTATATTATCCGAGTTGCAAGCTCATTCTTGAAGACCGTCGAGCGGCGACGTTAAACTCTAGAGTCGAACCGGCGACTATAAAAACCCCGGCTTGAAGACCGTCGAGCGGCGACGTTAAACTCTAGAGTCGAACCGGTGACTATAAAAACCCCGGCTTGAAGACCGTCAAGCGGCGACATTAAACTCTAGAGTCGAATTGGCGACTATAAAAACCCCGGCTTGAAGACCGTCGAGCGGCGACGTTAAACTCTAGAGTCGAACCGATCACTATAAAAACCCCGACTTGAAGACCACTTCACGGACCAGCTTCGGATATTCTATCTCCCCCGTTCGGGGTCGAGTGACATCTATCTCCCCCGTTCGGGGTCGAGCGGTCTTCACTGGTCTCAGACTAACTTCGGATATTCTATCTCCCCCGTTCGGGGGCGAGTGACATCTATCTCCCCCGTTCGGGGTCGAGCGGTCTTCACTGGTCTCGGACAAGCTTCGGATATTCTATCTCCCCCGTTCGGGGTCGAGCGGTCTTCACTGGTCTCGGACCAGCTTCGGATATTCTATCTCCCCCGTTCGGGGTCGAGTGACATCTATCTCCCCCGTTCGGGGTCGAGCGGTCTTCACTCGTCTCGGACCAGCTTCGGATATTCTATCTCCCCCGTTCGGGGGCGAGTGACATCTGTCTCCCCCGTTCGGGGGCGAGTGACATCTATCTCCCCCGTTCGGGGACGAGCGGTCTTCACTGGTCTCGGACCAGCTTCGGATATTCTATCTCCCCCGTTCAGGGTCGAGCGGTCTTCACTGGTCTCGGACCAGCTTCGGATATTCTATCTCCCCCGTTCGGGGTCGAGTGACATCTATCTCCCCCGTTCGGGGTCGAGCGATTTTCACTGGTCTCGGACCAGCTTCGGATATTTTATCTCCCTCGTTCGGGGTCGAGTGACATCTATTTCCCCCGTTCGGGGTCGAGCGGTCTTCACTGGTCTCGGACCAGTTTCGGATATTCTATCTCCCCCGTTCTGGATCGAGCAGTCGTCGCGAGCATCTATCTCCCCCGTTCGGGGTCGAGCGTATCAGATATTTTGTCTCCCCCGTTCGGGGTTGAGCAATTATTACTGGTCTCAGACCGGCTTATCAAATATTATATCTCCCCCGTTCGGGGTTGAGCGGCCTTCATTGGTCACGGACCAGCTAGTCACGATTATCTATCTCCCCCATTCGGGGTCGAGTCTCAGACCAGCTTATCGGATCTTATCTCTCCCATTCAGGGTCTAGCCAGCTTTAATGATCACAGACAAGGGTGTCCACTGGTTCCAGACCAGGATATCTCACGGCTGTCTTCCCGCTCGGATAAAGACTTTAGCTTCCGAGTGTCTTCGTTTCCCGGGCTACACTTCCGATCAGCTCATGGGTGATGCGTCCGCTCGGCATCAGCCCACTCAGTACTACTCGATTGCCAGGTCGACATTTTATGATCGCCCGTTCGACATTCGGTGAGTTACTCGGTCAGCACTCTCGCAGTCATCAAACCGGTATCATTGGACCGTCCGTCCGGCCACACGCTTGAGCTAGGTCGCACGCTCGGCATCGTCCGCCCGACATCTATCCACCCGATCGACATCATCCCGATCGCCCGTTCGGCATCTTCGTTGTCGCGTGCTAGGCATCGCTCGTCCGCTCGGTCTACTCGTTGTCCAGCGTGTCGCTCGATCCACTATCCTTGCACTCGTCGCTTGTCTATTGTTTTGCCGCTCGTTTGATGTTTTGTCGTTCACTTGACATCGAGTCGGTTATCTACTTGATCCGCTCGGCACCGTTGCTATCGCATGTGATATCGTTATTATAGCGACCGCTCGCGTGACATTGTGCAAGGGGTTCAGCGATTTAATTTTTGGTATCAAGAGCGGTTCAGCCCTTTGCGATGAACTGTCCAGTCAGTCGGACTTGCGCCTCCTTCGACTAGACTTGAAGGGGAGGCTTGTGATGCGGTGAAGAGGGCATTTTGGACATTTAGGCTTTAGTAGGGCTTTGATTTAAAGGATGCACTGTTCACCTTGGACGTAGGAGGATTTGGGCCGCCGCCAAGGGGGCACAGGGGGTCTCCTACGCGCCTACTGTCGCTGCCGGCTCTCGCCGGCAGGCTCCTCCGGGGGCTTCTCCTTCTGCGTGCGCTGCCACCGGCGTCGACTTCCTCGAGGACGCATCTGCTGCCCCCTTCTCCGACGCCGGCTAGATCCAAGGATTATAGTCCTCTTTTCCTCACACGTGCCGGCCAGACGCTGCTCCTCTTCCTCTGTGACGAACGCCACGTCGCCGACTATTTCCTCGCGCCTAGACTCTTAAGCTTTCTCCGACGGCTCGCTCGCCTAGCTCACGCGCGCCAACGACCTTGTGCCGTTGCCCTACCGTTGAACATCACAGGCGACCTCCCTCCTCACTCGGTGTACCAGCAGCACCCTCCACCGGCAGCACCCTTCGCCGGTCCTTCTCCCTTAGTGCCGGTCGCCGCCATCTTTGGCACCGCTTCCAGCCGCTGCTGCCCACTCCAGCGGCCGTCGCCTCTGCCGACTCCCACCTCCGGCGCCACCTCCAGTGACCACCACAGGTCGACCCTTGGTCTCTATGGTTTGTATTGTGCTTTGGGTGTGGTGTTCTGGCCATCGAGCCGCTGAGCTATTGATATTATACGGCCTGCGTACCGCGCGACGACCTACGAGTCGTCTCTTCGGACCCCTGCTGCATCAGATCCCATGTTGCCGCACGACGTCTCGATCAGTACCGCGACCAGCTCACCGATCCCTCTGAGGGCGCCCCCCGGGCCAGGGTACGTTACCGTACCTTTCCTGCATTTATTTAACTATTCTGTTATTAGTATTCGACTGCTTATATATTTGTGGGATTCACCTCGAGCACCGAGGTACCAGAAACCGGGGCGACCCGGTCGCTGGATACAGGTACTGCCGACCGGAGGACATCTGACAACTTGGTAAACATAGCTGACAGATCACCATCCGGGTCATGGAGAGGCGGTCAACATTCTGGACACGACATTCCGGCAGGTTCGTCTTCTCAGCTTCCCGACAGGAACACAGTGGATTTCTGATATTGCAAGAAGTTCAAATATGCTATCCATTATTGATTTTGACTTCTTCAAATGTATTGAAATATTATTAAAAATTGACTAAATTTTATTTTTACATATTATTCATATATTCTGCATGTTGGTTAAAAAGAGAAGAGAGAAAAAAATAGTGGAGAAAAAAAAATGATAGAAAAAGTCAGATGGTTAGAAGGGTAAAATAGGAATGATACTTAAAAATGTGTGTTCTTTGGTAAATAATAAAGTAGTGTATATTTTTTAAGAAATTTAAAAATTTAGGTGCGCTGTTTGATAAATTATCGATTTTATAATGATTTTGATCTTTTAAAGTTATCCTAATCAAGTTTAAAAAATATTAACTAACTTGGTCAATATTTTATATATAATATTTTTGATTAAATTATATTAAAAAAATAAAAATTATTAAAATAAAGATATTTTAAAACAAGACTACAGGACAGGACAGGAGAGGAATTCCTTCCTAATTGCACCCACTTCGTTTTGTCGTTTGCTCGCTCCTTGCCCACCAGTAGAAGGCGTCAATTTTGGTGGCCACAGACGTCTTGCGAGCGTTTGGATGCCACTCGACAATTTAATTGAAGTCAAAAACCAAACACTCTTCTCCCGTGCGACCTCCCCTTCGATCTCCGTTAGTCTAAATGGACGGTTGAGATCGAATATCCGCTCGTCGTCCTTCCTCGCATAAACGCCGCGTTACCCGTTTCGTCTACCACAATATCTCCGCCCTCGGCGACCTCTCATCCCTTCGCAATCGAGAGACAGAGAGAGAGAACGAGCGTTTGCTTTGCAATGGGTCTGCAGGTAGGATCTCCGTCTTCATCATCGTTTGGTTGTTGGTGTTTGATATCTTCTGTTCTCGTTCGATTTCATTGTGATTTTGGGATTTTTTTTTTTGTGATCGGATCTTGGAGAAGTAGTTCATCCATCGCAGATGGTTCCCCTTTGGGGTTTTTAGGATCGAGACTTTTTCTATTGAATGGGTCAGTAACGCATGATTAATGTTTGGAGAAGTTCGAGAGTCCTTTTTGATATGGGACAAGAAGTTCTTCAACGTATTCTGATCGTATACTTTTAGATCAGAGTATAAGATGAAGTGTTGCATCTTTTGTCCTTTATTTTTGCAACAAAAGGGAGCCTTTGTGTTTCGATTATTTAGGGTCGGCTCCTTTACCCCCTTTAACATCTGGGTGTCTTTTGTTGATTCAATTTTCCTGTTGAATTTTCGAGGTGGTTTATGACCCCTTCTATGAGTTTTTGTGGAACACATATCTACTCAAAGGATCTCTTGTTAAAAAAGACGTAAGTTTTCCAACGAGTTAAGCTTGATTTTACGCATCATTAGATGGGGCAGAGTTCTGAGTATGCTTTCTGCGGCTAAATGACTCGCAAACCGTATAGTCGTATTTCAGCCAACTGCTGAGGTCCTCAACTTGCGCTTGCAGAGGTCAAAGTCTTGGCTTTGGGTATTTAGCGATACCTCGTCTGCTATATACTAACAAATGACGCTTCCACTTCAGATTCCTCCCTCCATAGGGGGAAGATATAGTTGATTGGAATAAGGAATGTACCCCCCGTACCCACTTGGAAGTGGATGCTCCCTTCCTCCGACTCCTGTTTCCTCAGACCTGCCTTGAAAAGAACATTTTTATTTGCCATAAGTTTAATCTCAGTTATCCTAAACTATAAGTGTTTATTTAACTGCATATGTGATTAGGCCATTTTATTGGAGATATCAAACTGCTTGACAAAGAGTTTCTTTCCGAAAGCAAAGTGACTCTTTATGGAGAAAAATAAAAAATGATAAAAAAGAAATGCAATTATTGGCCTCTGCCTTTACCTTGTACTGTTTAATTAAGAAGATGAATTCTGTTAATGTACCTTGAGCATGGATTCATTTTGATACTTTAAAAAATCTAGCTGTCATAGTTGTTATCTATGTTATTTTATTTTTCAGTTTCACCCACTATACCATTGTCAACACAAGGCAACATATTAAACGACGCTAGTAAGTGTTTCAAGATAACCTATGATGTATCAGACACCTATATCCACTTTATCCGCTTTTCCAGTATCAGAAGACAATGTGCTGGGAGGCTAGTTATATACATGTCTGAGACCATGCCACATGCTCATACTTAGTTAATTGTGATATAGGTATCCTAGTGAGATAGGATATGCTTGAGGCTTAATCAGTTTGGTGCTGGTTTCTAATTTGTTGCAGGAAGAGTTTCAAGGCTATTCTGGAAAAGCTAAAACACTACCAGAGTCAACTATGAACGAGAATAAATTCAATCTATATGGACTGTACAAGCAAGCAACTGTTGAACCAGTGAATACCAGTAAGTAATCTATAAAGCATGTCTTCTGGTTTATGTTTTCTCATAGAATGTATGTATTTTTCTTCCAATATGATCATTTAAATCTTGTTATATTTTTGGTTTATATAAAAATATACAACATGACAATTTAATTTAATGGATTATAGATTAGAGAGTACATGCTATCATCTATTAAGGACTTGTTCTGATTGAGGGGTTTGAAAGGAGAGGAAGAATTTATTTTTCTCTCTTGGAGAAGCTCATTTTAAAGAAGGGAGATTTATTGACCATTTCCCTTCTTCCATTTATATTTTGCAGTTTTCTTTTCATTTTGAGCATATTGGCATATTTGTGAAAACAATAATCTTTATTATCATGTTAAAGATATAACATTGTTAGTCTAGCTCTAGGTTTCAAGATGTTTGGTGTTCTTTACCCTTTTGTTATTTTTCTTATGAATTTCAGGAAGGGCATTTCTTTTGATGTTTTGATGGTCATTTGAGCTCTATATTCCTAACTATGAATTTGTTTGTGTTCTCTAATTGTAACAAACATAACTTCCTTAACTAAAATAATTTTGTCATTGCATGATTTATTCAGAGTCCTGATAGCATAAGAACCACTATCATTATTGATTATGAACTTTTATTATTTTTTGGATTTATATATTGCCTAATTACACTAATATAAGGATTCATGTGACCTTGCATGAGACAGATATTCCCTTGACATTGATTGATATGTGTATTCATTGTTTTTTCTTCCCACCACTTGTCAGGAGTTGTCAATGGTCAACTTATATCGGAAAGTATTTGTTTGCTTATCTGTACAGGACAGAATATTTGGCATCTTTAGATGGCTACATTTATATTGTCATATAGTTTTGCTCCTTTTCTTGTTTTCCAGAATTCTAGTTACTCAATCTAAATTGTTTGCTTTATATCTCAGATATGGATTTTTTCAATAGCTTTCTCTGTGAATCATCCCAATCTGAGAATTTGTTTTCTCATCCGGATGTTAAAAGGTGTCCATTTCTGAGGAACATTAACGAGCCCACTAACTTATCCTTCTTATCATCTCTCATTAAATTCCCAGTAAGTCTTTCTTAAGCACAGAGATGATTGCATGGATTACTATTTCTTAATTCCATGACAGTTGCCTTTTCTGTCTTTTAGATTGCAGGTGCAAAAGGTCCAATCTTTGAGGATGGACCCAATTTTGATTTCGCATTCAAGCTTTTCCATGGGCGTGATGGAGTGGTTCCACTTACTGAAAAATCATATGTACATGAGGAGAACATGGAGACTGAGCCTGTATTGCAGTTCAACCCTTTGGCAGGAAAAGC
Source organism: Zingiber officinale (assembly GCF_018446385.1). NCBI lineage: Eukaryota > Viridiplantae > Streptophyta > Magnoliopsida > Zingiberales > Zingiberaceae > Zingiber > Zingiber officinale. Next base: position 149,475,477 of record NC_055994.1, on the reverse strand, counting down.
AGCCTCTATTAGCCTATCAGGTTTTGGGTTGGGTGGTCCCTTTGGTTTTGATTTCTTTGCCAAAAAGTGGAAGAAGGCGAATAAAAATTCCCCACAGAGGGGTGGAAAGGTCAGCTCTTCATTGTTTTTTGTTTACTAAAAATTCAACTAATTTCCTGCGGTATTTGTTTAATGAAACTACTGAATGCATTAATTAGAATATCACGTGTCTCAGGTAAATTGTGAATATTAAGTTCTCCCATTTGAACCCTAAAATAGTTTTTTGATGTGCATATTAGGGCAACCGTATATGTGACCTCCTTGGCATTTTAAGCAAGGGACCATATTACATATGTAATATGAGGTCCCTTTAGGCAATTAGGTCTCCTAGAAAGGTTAGGCAGACATCTAATTGGGCTCGGTAGACTATAATTGCAGTGAAAAGGAAAAATTTGTTCTGTTGATTTGATAATGAAGAACTTATGGAAGATTTTCCTCCACTAAAGAATTTTAGACTAGTCATTTGATTGTAAAGTAATAATTTATGTTTTTAATATTGTAGCACTTGACTTCTCAACGTTAACTTAAACATTTATTTTGCAAGTGATAAACCTTTTACATACGATTATATTCTTATTAATAAATAATAGCCAATGAGTGTGGTGCTTGAATAAATATTTTGAATGTTTCTATAGGATATTTAAGAAAAATACAATATTCAATTATTAAAGAAATATTAACAAATTTAATTGTTTGCTTATATTTGCTAACATGGCAAACTACGTAGGAAGCTTGTTTAGACACACACACACTGTGTTTTATTGTATGATTGACATATACTATTTTCTATGTGAATTAAGAATTGGCTGAATTTATTTTTGGATATATGCTAATTTTTTTTATCAATATAAGAATTTTTATTATTTAATAAGGCCTTTTAACGTGTTGATCATTATCATCAGCATATACGGTCTTGTTCCCAACTAATTTTTGTTTTTTGTTTGCATTGTTTTGTCGAGCATGGGCTTCAGAGTAGAGATGGTTCGTCACATGAAGCATTAAGCAATGAATGGCTCGAGACAGGTCAGTGTCCACTAGCGAAGTCATACAGAGCAGTGAATGGTGTCCTGCCTCTTGTTGCAAAGGCGCTACAACCACCACCTGGTATGAAACTCAAGTGCCCGCCTGCCATAGTAGCTGCCAGAGCGGCACTAGCTCGTACAGCCCTGGTGAAGACTCTCCGCCCTCAGCCGTTGCCTGCAAAAATGCTAGCAATTGCTTTACTAGGCATGGCTGCAAATGTTCCCCTTGGAGTGTGGAGAGAGCATACTGAAAAGTTTTCACCTCAGTGGTTTGCTGCCGTCCATGCAGCGGTGCCATTCATCGGCATGCTCAGGAAATCAGTAGTCATGCCGAAGACAGCTATGGCACTAACCATTGCAGCTTCAATTTTAGGTCAGACCATCGGTTCAAGAGCCGAACGGCTTCGGCTGAAATCAGCAGTAGCTACGAGCACAACTGTCTCCATGACCCAGGCAACTATAAGCTTCAGAACCAGTGGACATTGCGGTGAAGAGGCCACAAAAATCTGGGAGCCTCTTCCAGTCAAGATTACAGATGAAAGTCCAGGCTCATTGCCGTCTGCACCAAAACCCAGCGTATGCTTTTGAAAGACCATAAATCCAAAGTTCATTATCTATCAAAACTGGGCTATCCATGCTGGTCGGTTGCTTGCTTGTATGTCTTTGCTTGTGTGTGTCGATATAGTAAGTTCCTTGAACATTGCATTATGTGCTAGAGGAACTGAACGAATACTAAATTTCAAACTTATTCCACTCCGCCGCTACTGCTATTATACGCTGGATACTATCGAACTTCTGTGTTCTTTAGTAAATAAATCAATGTATGCATGATTTTAATACACTACATCTTTTAGCTCATAGATTTGAGATTTGCAAACGGGTTGGTGTTAGTTGACATCGAAAGCATTCAAGGAGAAGACATAAGAATGGCTTATCAATGTGTGAACAATAGGGAGTATCAAATTGTCTCGATATGAACATCTAGGTATTAATTTATATTAGTAAATATGTATCAAAATCTAAATTAAAAATGTTCATTGCCAGTCTCTCTATACTAAGTTGGTATAAGGTATCACTTTAAATAATCTTGGGAATGATAGGTCTCATCCTATAAATTTTTTTTTTTGTCATTAAAGCAAATTGGGAAATTTTTTTCTGTCATTAAAATAAATTTTTTGTTTGTCATGCTCGACCGTACAATTTTGATTATGAAGTAACCTATTCGTCAAACGACCTCACACTAGTTGCCTATGCGGCATCCATCGATCCCCGTCAGTAGTATGGACGGTTGAGATCCATTATCCGCTCGGTATCCTTCCTTTCCTCAAAAACGTGGTGTTTACTATTGCGGCTGCAGTAATATCTCCGCCGTCGGCGATCTAAACGCAATCGAGAGAGCGAGATAGCACAATGGGTTTGCAGGTAAGATCTACTCAATCATCATCATTTTACCAGTATATTTGTGCTCCTTTTGGTTATTGGTATTTGTCTGTTCTCCTTCGATTTTGTTTTTGGAATTTTTGTTACCGGATCTTAGAGAAGATCATCTGTTGCATATGGTCCAATTTAAGTTTTTTTTGTATGATTTTTGTGATTCCCGGGCAGTAGACTTCGAGAGTCCTTTTTGATCGGAGACGAGCAATTCTTCAGAGTGTTGAACTGTTTATTGTCTGATCTAGTTTTTAGATCTGAGTGTAATATCAAGTGTTGCATCTTTTGTCCTTTATTCTGAAACAAAAAAAAAAAAAAAAAAAGGAACTTTCGTGTTTGGATTACTTAGGATCGGTTCCTTTTCCCCTTTAACATCTGGGTTCCGTTTGTTGAGTCAATTTTCCTGTTGAGTTTTTTTGAGGTGGTTTATGCCCCTTCAAATTAAAGCCAGGATTAGAAAAGTTAACTCTTGATGAGATGAGCCTACTAGATGCATGATTTTATTTCATTGAATTCGATATTCTTTTTTGTCAAACACATCTAATTCAAAGGATTTGTTAAAGAAAAAAACTGTAATTTCTCCAGCATGTTAAGCTTGTAGTTGCACATCATTTGTTGGGGCAGACTTCGAATCTGTTTTCTATCGATAAACTACTCTGAACCCTATGGTCGTAGTTCAGCAGATTACCAGGACTGTTGGCTTGCCCTGATAGAGGTCAAAGTCTCAGCTTTGGGTATCTAGCGATACCAAATACTACCGAATGACCCTCCATTTCTGACTCCTCCCTAGAGGGAGAATATGGAGTAGAAGGGAGTAACGAACTTCTCCCCGAACCCCCCTAAAGGAATTTAAGCAGAATGTTAGCACCCCCTTTCACTCCTCCTGTGTCAAAGATCTGTCCCGAGAAAGATCGCTTTTAGTTACCAGAAGGCTATTGTCTTAATTGCCACGAATTAAAAGTGTTTGTTTTGTGCTTGCCTGTGTATAAAACTGCATATGTGATTGAGTCATTTAATGGAGATATTAAAGTGCCTGAAAAAGAGCTTTCCAAAAACAATGACACTCTTTCCAGAATTTTGTTCATAGAACAAAATTATGTGTCATTTGCAATAAATTATAAATGAAGTATCGGTCTTTCCGTTGCCCTTATACTGATGAATTAAGGCGATGAATCTTTCTTAGAATTTGTTCTGTTGATGCATGCATATGGTCATTATTCATTAGTCTAACACTTGTACAATTTTAGCACTTTGTTGGCACCTTGAGCATAGACTCATTTTTTATGCTTTCAAAAATCAAACTCCATTGTATGTGCCATCTATATTATTTGGATTTCTCAGTGTCACCCCCTATAGTAGTGCTAACAAAAGATGACCTTAGATTTTGCATGTTAGCCCTCACAGGTATGGTGCATTGGTAAAACACTTAAGAGAACAAATAAGAGGACTAGAGTTTGAATCCTAGAAGGGATGACAAATATTCTTGAGGTCGTCCTTTAAGTGTGCATAAGTTGTGCTTAGGATTTACCCCATAAGCGAACCATGCGAAGATTGTCTACCTCCAAAATTAACCAGGTGAAGTCTGGACACCTTGATTATCAAAACAAACAAAAACAAAAAACAAAAAACAAAAGATGACCTCAGTAAGGACCCTTGGTAAGGGTATGATACATTCAGTACCTCGATCTGCTTGTGCTCCCAGTATTTGGAAACAATGTGTTGGAAGGCTAGATATTTGCCTTTCAGATAACCCTGTGCTACATGCTCATACTTGGAGTTGAGAGTAATATAGGTATCATTGCAGGTGCTATGTTATGCTTGAGGCTTGATTAGCTTGTTGTGGTTTCTGATTTGTTGCAGGAAGAGTTTGAAGAATATGCTGAAAAGGCTAAAACGTTACCGGATACGACTACTAATGAGAACAAATTGATTTTATATGGACTGTTCAAGCAAGCAACTGTTGGACCAGTGAATACTAGTAAGTTTTCAATGAATAGCTGTCATGTTTTTCTTCTCTTATAGAGCGTGTCTTTTCAAGTAATTGGTCAATTGATAAAATGAGAGAATCCTTCTACAAATATCAATATGGGAAATCCATGTAAGGTATAGAAGATGATTGTAAAATGATAAATATAGTATGGAAACTTCTTCCCTCCCTTTTAACAACCAAAATGTGAAACTACTTCTGGCATTACCACCACAACTACAATCCTATTACTGCTCAGAATCAGCAGAAGAGTACCCTCTATAACGATACTGATTGAATGTGCTCAGTGTACTGTTTCTTGTAATCCTATGAGACTTCAATGCAGATGCTAACAACTAAAGGAGTGCTCCCATCTTCCTGACTTTTTACTGATCACTGCAGTCTTGTACTTGATATCTCTGCGAGAAGTAAATGTATGTGCCAATCCTCTTAAAGATTCGAAGGCCTCCGGTTAACCATACATCAAATCTTAAATGTTGAATGTTCAATGTGTGTTAAAATATTCACTGGACACACTCGAGAAGGAAGAACTTTTGAGCAGTGACTTTATGATTTTTTTTTAAAAAAATCATTGGTGCTTCCCTTCGTCTATTCTTTATCTAACTTCAACAAGTAAAATTATGCACTTTGGTTCTTCACAGGCCGACCTGGAATATTCAATTTAAGGGACAGAGCTAAATGGGACGCTTGGAAGGCTGTTGAAGGTTTCCCACTTTTGTCTCGACAAGTTTGAGTTCAGTCTTTCTATTACTTCACTGAAAAACAACTGATAATCGCGTGTAAATTACAGGAAAGTCGAAGGAGGAGGCCATGACCGACTACATCGCCAAGGTTAAGCAATTGCTCGAAGAGGCTTCCTCCGCGGCCTAAAGCCTAACCACTCGGGGTATAGATTTACCGAACCAAAACAACTTGCTCTATGTAATAATGTTATATAAAAAAAAAACTACCTTCCAACATCAGCCATGAGCTTAGAATGGTCTTCGTGGGTGTTGTAACTTGTTATAGACTCTCTCTTTGGTTAGTTTTGGAGAAAACTCATACACTCCCTTATTTATTAGTCTTTTTTAACCTACGAAGTGGTTTGAGTTTCTAAAATTACTTTAATTAATTTACTGGATCCATATGAAAGTATTTTATACAAATATTTTTAATTAAATTATATTTTTAAAAATAATTTATTTTAACATATTATAGTAGCACAGTTTGCTAGCTATGTCACTGTTACAATATTTTTTTAAAAATGTATTTTATTAAAATAATAATAATTAAGAGCCTCATTTTTTATTTTATTTTTATCTTTAATTATTAAGAAGAGGTTGGTCGGTTGTTTATCAACTATGGAGGGCAAAATGGTCAATGCATACTTGCTGCACTCCTACAACTGTACCGTCCCTCGCCTTGGCACTCCTCAAGGGAAGCAGCGCCAGCAGCTTCACTGCCGGCGGAGAGCGATCGAGATGGAGAAGAATGTGGTGATGATCTGCTCTTTCGTGGGGTTCCTTGGCCTTCTCTCTTCTGCGCTCGGCTTCGCTGCCGAAGCCACCCGGATCAAGGTTTGCCACCTTACTCGATCTTGGTTAGATGGATTTTCCTCGAGTTTCCTTGCGTATAGCTCGGAGCCGGATCTTTGTCGATCTTACAACTTCTCTGTCATTTTCCGCCTCCGTCGCACCATCAATGTGAGCTTTAGGACTGGTTCTTGTGATTAGGGTTTAGAGAAAATGACGTTTTTGTGTGGGAGTTCCTATTGCAAACGTCCGATCTTAATATTGACGTTTCCAGGTTTACTTTGTGGGTCCTGTTGTGAGTAGAAGGCATCCACTTCTAGTTCACTCTGATGATTGAAGTCCTACATCAATTTCTAGTTCACTCTGGTCTCATTATTATATAGCTATCGGTTCTCAGGATGGTGACTGAAGTTTAGCATGAATTTGAAGTTTACTCAAGTTTCAAATAAGTCACAGTAGAAAATTCATCCAATAGTGTCATGTGTTTCCATTAGCGGTTCGAGATGGTTTTGTATTGGTTGTTCATTGCAAACTAGAGACTAAATTGGGTGTTTGAAACTTGATTAATCAAACAGGTAAAGAAAAATTTTAGACATGAAAATATTATTTCTCTTTTTTTGTTTAAATTTGGCTTGTTATTTTTACGAAATGCACGGAACCATTTGTCTTTCTTATCCATTAAGTTTGCCTAAGAAATTTGAATAACCTTGCAGGTTCTTGTTAAAACACAATCAGGTGTTGGTATCTGTAAACTTCCACTTGTTTAAAACTTAAGCAAACCTCATTAAGAATTTGGACAGTTCCATATTTATTGAGTATAATATTTCCAATCTACTCAATTGTTTGCGATATGTTAAGCTGCATTGCTTCCAATCCAATAGGCATAATCAGCCATTATTCATTTCAGTTTACCTTTATGTGTCAAGGCAAGCCTTTACTTTGTTAGGAAAACCTTGACTAAGCTTAATGTTTTTTCTCTACCCTGCAGGTTTCTGATGTGCAAACAACTTTAGGTCAATGCTCCTACCCAAAGAGCCCTGCACTAGCTCTTGGTTTAATAGCAGCCACGGCACTTATGATAGCTCAAGCCATTATAAACTCTGTAGCTGGGTGCATATGTTGCAAGAAATATCCAAATCCATCCAATACAAACTGGACAATTGGATTGATCTCTTTCATCACTTCTTGGTAAATTGATCAGCATTAGGTGCATTTATTGCTTAAACAAGTTGTGCCACATTTCATTAGTTATTCCTTCAAATATGGGTACTTCTTACTATTTAGTAGTTAGACATTAACATCATACCACATGTTTTGATGTTTCAGGATGTTGATAACTCAGTGTTAGCTGTTCACAGCAGTTGTCTTTGTTGAGCTTCTCTTGTTTTTTGTTTTTTTTCCCCTTAAATCTGAGCAAACACTTTCATGCCAAATACATAGCATACAAGAGTGTTTATCATGTCAATAGCCAACATAAATTTTGATATATTTCGGTAAAACAACACACTCATAAATCTATCTAAAAGCACGATAATTTCATAAAATAGAACTATAGCATATCTTTTGCGGTTCCATTTAAGGAAACTTAAAAGTCCAAAGCTTGCACTTTTTTAGTTCATTTATGCATGTCATTCTCTCTTTTTTGAGTTGGCCACACATGCTGGGAATTTATCATCAGTTCCTCTCTTGATCCCTGCAGGATTACTTTTATAATAGCCTTTGTTCTGCTATTAAGTGGCGCGGCCCTAAATGACCAATGGGGACAAGAAAGAATGTACTTTGGTGAGTACTGCTATGTCGTCAAGGCCGGAGTGTTCACAGGAGGGGCAATCTTGTCCCTTGCAAGTGTTTCACTAAGCATCGTTTATTATGTTTCTGCTTCACTGCCAAAGACCACTCAGCCATGGAATCCACAACAAAACCAAGGCATCGTAATGGACCAACCCCAAGTTCAGAACCCAGTATTTGTGCACGAGGATACATATAACCGGCAGCAATTCCCCTGAATCCTGACAAAAAAATTTCACTCAACCATTTCGAATTCCACTGAAGATATGGGTGTGTTTAGTTGCGCAAAGTGATGGTTTTGTATAATAATCCCTTCATAAAAAAGAGTTGTTATGCTAACAAAAATGTAGCTTGTGATTGAGGAATGAACAACATTCAATATTGTTCCCTTGAAAAGAAGGTGATGTTTTGGATCTTGTGGTGGATGTTTATGCTTGAAATTTAGGGAATGAATGAATTTATGGGAGGTATGACTTCTGCTACGGTATGTCACATCATGTTTTCACGATTTGATAATATTTTACTGAATTGTGTTGTATAGTTTCATGGATTCCTTAATTTGCAGGGCATTAAAATTGCAATGCAAATCTCATGGAAGGCCAGGAAATGGGTTCATCCTACCAGGGAAGACACCAAGAAGGTAATAAGATGATTGAAATATTGTTTTAACTATATTATTTTTTCTTTGGTTTCTCAAGGGACAAGAGTAGGAAGCAAGAAATTTGATTAATAAACTTATTTTTAATTTTCTTTTATATTTGCGCATTTAATTTGAGTGAAAATTTTATCTTCAGGTGCAGTAAAATTGAAATTTAAGTTTAATTTTTTTTTTCTATGTATTTATTTTTGATAAATTTTCTTGGTCAAAAATTAAAATAACACTTTTTTGAGAAAGGACCTTCCTTTTTCACCCACGCATCCACCCCTTCTGGTTTGTTCCTAATATTTTTAAGTTTGAATGAGCTAGTTGAATATGTTTTTTAATGTCTATATTTAGGGCAGTAAATGAATAAATTTGGTCTTCGGTAAAAGCTTATTTATATTTATTTAATATATAATATTAATTAAATAACGTGCAGGACATCGGCCTAATTTTTTTTATTAATTTTTTATTTTTTTAATTTTAAATTTTAAATTAAAAAATTAACATATCCTTCCCTAAATCTCAAATACATAATATATCTCATAAACACACTACTATATTTATATTTTGTATTCTTTATATGCTTAATTTTTTTTAACTGAATACTACAACCTGATTAAAAAGTCTAAATTTTAAGGTAAAATTTTAAAAAATTTTAACTTGAACATTATAATCCAATTGAAAAGTTTAAACTTTAGGAGTATATTTATTTTTTTTATTTTTAATTTTTCTTTTAAGTAAACATTATCAATTAGGAAATTTGAACTGTAGAAGTAAAATTTTTAAATGTAACACTATAAGTCAATTTTTAAATGTAACACTATAAGTCAACTGGGAAGTTTAAAATCTAAGGATATATCTATATTTTTTTCATTTTTAATTAAATTATAATATTCAAATTAAAAAATTTTAAAATTTTATCCTGTTTAAAATTTCCAATTAGATTAGAAATAAAAAAATTTAGCTGTTTATAGGATCTAGTATTATATTTATCAGGTATAATAATTATTTAGTATTTATATTTAAGAAAATATTGGTTTTTAAAAATTGAAAAAACATAAACAAAAAAAAAAGGTGCTGATATCCTCCGCACAGTTGGACACTCTGCAACACTCTGGCTATCAGTTTGGTGTGTAGATATATATATAATACAATTCATAATTATTATAATTCCGTATTATTTATATCAATTGTGATTCATAATTATTACAATATAATATTTATTTATAGCAACTGTGATTCATTATTATTATTATTATTTACTTAATTGACCGTTAAAATTTTTATACATTCGGACCACCAAATTAGTACCTTGGGTAAAAAAAAATGTGAAAAAGTTGTTTTGTTGATTTATATATATATAAAAAAGATGTCTTTTGATTGATAATTTTTGCCGACTTTTCTTTTGATAGAAAATGTTTTAAAATTTTATTTAAAATTAATTTCTTTTTTGGTTGGGCATTTTGATGATCACCCTACTAATGATATGATTAGGAAGCTGCCGATAAATCGACTGCTTAGCGAAGCAGCGGCCGCGTGCTTGCTCCCTCCTCCTCCTTCCTCTTTCTCCGCTTCCCCTCCTCGATTTTCCACCCTTTCTTTCCTTCGTGATCTGCCGCAGTCTGCTGATTGGGGCTTCCCCGAATCGCCTCCGGCCCAAAGGTTCGATCTCTCGATCCCTCCACTCCGCTTCCTCGCCTTCCCCGTCCGCATCGTCGATTCCCAGCTTCTGATTTATAATCAATCGAGCAGGTTTGTCCTCTATCTTTGCTGTACTTGTAGGAAAATTTCATCAAGGTGTGTTTTTCCTTTGCGCGGTTTTAAGATGCTGGGAGGTTGAAATTTCATTCGATTCTCATTGTTCTGCCTAGATCTGTGATCCCTCATGCTGGATCCTTCCCCCCTTTGTTTTTGCTTAGTCAGTTTGGATTTTCGGCATGCTTGATATTGAAAAGATCGAGGAAGAATGAGTTGATCTATCAACATCTCGATCAGGTTTTGCATGTCTTTGCGTTTATGATTTCAGTTAGTACTCTGGTGCCTCTTTTTGTGGTTTGTAGATGAAAAAATATACGAATTTGAATTTGCTGCTGTTCTGGGTAGGGATAAAGTTTTTTTTTTTTCTTTTCCCAGTTCTATTGTTTGTTAACAATACACCAGTATAGATTGACCTCTTGTCTAACAAATTAAGAATTGTGATCTTAGAAAGGACCTAACTTTTCCTGATATCTAATAAATGAATTCATCGTGACTTATTTGCAGGTAGAGTTCTAAGACGACAATTCTGTCCTGAATTCAGTGAAATTAGTTGATTGTAGAAAGAAGAAAAGAATAAAAAATCCTGGCTCTGTGAACGGAATTGTTCATGGATATCCCTGAATCTCATGTAATAGAGTGCGAGCTCTCCGATTTCGATAATGGTTGTGTGCCATCTTACAAGTCTTCTGCTACTTCTGGTGTCAAAGCGGGTGTATCTACAGCTGGTAGTGTGCACGAGCTTCTTGAATGCCCAGTGTGTACAAATTCCATGTACCCTCCCATACATCAGGTACCAACGTGTGGATTCCATTTCTTTCCTTTCCTGCCTCATGAACGATTGTTCATATGCTGAAAATTCATTTCCATGTGTTTGTATTCTCCAAATTTTTTAACATCAACTCGTCGTCTGCATTATGAATTATCTTGTTTCTCGGCTGTTTCTGTTCGATCTTGACTTGCTAAATTGAAGATCCAGCTACTTTCTGAAGCCTTCCAATATTTTTTTAGTGTCGAAAGATAGCTTTGATATCAAGGAGTATGTTGAAATTAAATTTCAAACCGTTCTTGAAAAGAATGCATATAATGTCATGGTTCTTCTCTAAACATTCTTGCAACTTACGATTTCACTAGCAGCATTAGATTGTATGGCAGAAAATTAATTGCATAATGGATTCAAGAATCTTTAGTTTGATTATTATTGCTCAAGAACAAGTAGCATACTGTATCCTTTATTGCATTTTTTCTCTGAGGTATGCAACTATTTGCTGATGATACTACAACCCGGAGAAGATTTTAGCAAACAAGAAGAAAGCTCTTTAATCTCGCCTCTATTTTCTATTTTCTTTTGCCAATCTTTGCTACCAGAAATCCACATGCAATCTGATTCTTGTGTAGTTCAGGAATCCTTCCAAAAAATGGAGGATAGCTTTATGTGCCTCTTGTTTTTGAGTGCTATTGTAGATGTTACCGTCATGCTTACGAATCTCAACTCTCGTGTGATCAATACTTGCAGTGCCCCAATGGCCATACTCTATGTTCAAGCTGCAAAGCGAGAGTGCACAATCATTGCCCTACTTGTCGGCAAGAGTTGGGGAACATCAGATGCCTGGCCCTTGAGAAAGTTGCCGAGTCATTGGAGTTACCATGCCGATACCAAAGCCCCGGCTGCCCAGAGATACATCCATATTATAACAAACTGAAACATGAACAGCAATGCAGGTTCAGACCTTACAATTGTCCCTATGCCGGTTCAGAATGCCTGGTCACTGGTGACATTCTAATGCTCGTCACCCACTTGAAAAATGATCATAAGGTGGATATGCACAACGGATGCACATTTAATCATCGTTACGTCAAATCTAACCCCCACGAAGTGGAAAATGCGACATGGATGCTCACTGTAAGTTTTTTTCTGGCCTTTCATGATAGTTGCAATGCATTTATTTTGTGTTTCAATTTTTGAATTTTGAGATGTTTAAAGTCCAACAAATTCCTTGTTTTTACATTCTACAAACCTTTACATACTAGTGAAAGAAGATCGTATTTGTTTGAGGTTTAAAAATCCTTTCCAAGCTGGTTTTGTTTCCTAACCGGAGTAAAACAGTATCAATGTGGATTGTGGAAAAGGAGCCGTGATGCGGATCGAAAGAGGGTGAGTCCATCGTCGAGCTTACCTTGCAACTTGCAAAACTGAGGGTGCTCACAGCTCGCAAAACTGCAGTCCTTAATGCAACGAGTCCCTGTTAGTATTTTTATGTGTCTTGAAGTGTTTTTTGTGCCATTCGGCAGCTGCATGATAAGTTTCATCCATGCCGACTGATACAAATGAAATTAAAACCTCAAATCAACATCATTTTCATGAGTTCAAGAACAAAACAGTTAGGTTTTGTAGCTTTTTCTCTTGTCATAAGTGCTACTATATAATTTAATTCAAGTTGTCTTGCAACATTTAGATGATCTTTTGCTTCTCTTACTGCAGGTTTTCAGTTGCCATGGCCATTATTTCTGCCTTCACTTTGAGGCATTCCTTCTCGGAATGACTCCTGTGTACATGGCATTCTTAAGGTTTCTCGGCGAAGACAGTGAGGCAAGGCAGTTCAGCTACAGCTTGGAAGTCGGCGGCAATGACCGAAAACTTACATGGCAGGGAGTACCAAGGAGCATCAGGGATAGTCACAGGAAAGTGCGTGACAGCTATGATGGGCTGATCATCCATCGGAACATGGCTCTCTTCTTCACCGGTGGTAGCCGGCAAGAGCTGAAGCTACGAGTGACTGGCCGTATTTGGAAAGAACAATAAAAGGCCTTGGATAGTTATCAGTCATCTAAAACTGTAGAGTGAAGGCTAATCTTTTCAACTTTGCCAATTTAGGATCATCTGTTTCCGAATGTACTTGGAAGTTTATGAGCAATTCTTGTCACTCTTGTATGATAAAATTTTAGAACTGTTGATTCAAAGCAATGAAACATGTGTAGTTGTATTTCTTCAGTCACTTGAAAATTTATGTTGACTCAATTTGAATCTAAAATTAAGGAACAAATTTATTTTCCATTTAAGAATATTTGGATTTGAAGGGGAACTTTAACACAATGATAAAATTGTTGTGTGATTTGAAGGTCACAAGTTTGAGTTACGGAAACAATCTCTTGCAATATAATATAAGATTGTGTATAATAGATTTTTCTCTGAAATTTCACATTGATAGAAATTTTATGCACCTGACATGCTATTTGGATTTGTTTACTTGGAGTGGGAGAACCCAAAGAAGAGTCATGGTAAGCGAAGAGGACAGAAAAGTTGAAATTTTGTTTAAAAAAATATTCACAAGAAAAGAAAGTTAAGAACATGGAAAAGAGAATGGAAAGTTGATGTTTTTGTTTACTTGGATGAGAATAAAAATGAGAGGGAATTCATAGTGGCAATAATATGTTAAAAGTAAACAAATTAAGAATGTGATTTTACTAGTTTAGAATTATAGTGCAATAATATTGTTCTCTAAACATGTTATCCTAGTGGTTTTCATAACCAACATTGCTTTATGGATAAGATTTTGTTGTGGTTATAAGCATGAACTCACATATGAAGAATTCAAACGATGGTCCATCGCGAAGAAACACCCTGAAGTGGACAGAAAATATGGATGATGTGCTCATAGATGCAATGTTACAGCAACAACTAATATTTTTGGTGCTCTAATTTTCACCAAGGACAAACCGATTGCGAAGTGAAAGATTATGCCTATCCTCTACTATGTTAAGTTCTATGCGGCGAGGCACAGTAGCTCTATCAACAAAACAAGAGGAAGAGGATGATGCAACCAACCTGGTACTTTCATCAACCAAGTTTCACTTTGAAGAATTTGATCGAGCGAATGCAACTAATGTGCCTACGGATCAAATTTAAGAAAGAGGTAGCATCAAACAAATACAAGAAAAAAGGATAAATATCAGTGATGATAGAAGGGCTCCGAGCTGCAGTCGCTGCTGTAAGAAGAGAATATCATACTGTCGAAAGAGCCATGAAGCATCTATATCTGAAGGAGCACTCTACAAATGAGATCATTGATGTTCGCTAGATAAGGCGAAAGCAAAAGCTTTCTTTGGGATCACAATTGACAAGAAGATTGCTTTGGGACTGTTCACTTTGGCAACAAGATGTGTTCATTGAACTCGAGATGCTCGTTTTTAGGGCTTTACCATGATCATACAAAAGTTGTGTAGTTTCTCGTTTCCGAATTAGGGCAAATACGACAAGAACTTAAGTATGTTCCTACTCGAGATATACTTTTCAAATATATTAACCTCACTAGAAGCAAACTACATTTGGAGCAATCTTTAATACACAACTATTGACATTTATTAAATGCTTAAGGTTGTGCTCGAAACTTACTGTCTGAGATATCAAGCTTGTGACTCCAGGACAAAAATCTGTGACATGCTGCGGCAACTATCATAATGTTTCACGAACCATCCTTGAGGCAAATGTGAGGTTTACTCGCACTTAATGGATCGATATATGTGGCGCACGAAGAGCAAAGATGCACGAAAACCAACAGTCCCCAACATGAGGAAGAACCCATAGCATACACAAGTCATATAGCCGAAGAAGAATGAGGTTTGCATGAAGCCCGACATGCCTGATCTTGCATGATAGTAATAAATGCAGTAGAAGAAGATGAATACGCCTGTGGAGCCCCCGCAAAGAACAGACCTGAGGATATGGAAAGAACTACTGTTGAAGGGTAATTGGGTAGTAACATATACAAAGACTACCAATGAATTCACTAGACACATCGAATTCATTAAATTTATTAATCAAAGGTGTGACCGACAGAAGCCCCAACCAAACAATATTTGGCGTTTCAGTGAAATACAACTTTAATGATGACTGCAAATAGTTGTGGTGCAAATCTACAATCCGATTATCAACTCGGCTACATGCCCGTGGGGGCATGACTAAAAATAGTTGGTTAAATGGTTCGAAGTTGTAACATATCTACAGTTGAAACATTGTATTGATCTTGATTTTCTGGCTAGGATAACTTTCCATACACCAGCAACCACAAACAAAATTGTAGGTCAAATACTTTTCTCCCTAGAAATCAGTAAGATTACTCAATATATAATGTATAAAAGTAACCGGTAGGGAACTGATAGGTTGTAATGCTCTCCTCCATGCAAATACCTAAATAACTAACCATTGTCTGAAAATCCATCTCTACGGCTCCATTTGATCGGACTAACTGTTTTTCATAAGCTTTCATTATATAGGTCCATGTTAATTGACACCGGAGAATCACAATATTCTGATTTCATTGAAGAGCATCCTTTGTTAGATGATCCAAACTAATGAAAGCTCAAGAAAACATAGCTTGACATGTTGCATCGAGATTTTACAGGAAGAAAACTTTCTGTTAGGTAGAAATGGTACAGTCTTTAAGGTTATTGCTTAAAGGCAAGGACCCATAAGGAATGCAGAAGGAAACTAAAAATATCTGAACCATTCTGTTGGTTCCAAAAAAAAAAACTATGCCCGTGTCAACTTGGGACTCAAAAATATCTACTTTATCTCTAATAGAGTAGGCAAAACAAGGACAAATATTTACCTCCACCACCACTGATGATCCTCTGCGGCAAGTTGAAAGTATGTCAATGCGATTGTGATGAATGCTGTGACAATGATGAGGATGATGAAAACGATAAATAGGATACTGTAGATTGTATAGATCCTGTGACCCCACACACTAGCAAATATGTAATATAGTTCCACATATATAGCACTGAAGGGAAGGAATCCTGCCATTGCCATCTGAGGTATGGTTCCTCGATACCATGCCAATTCTGGAATTTCTCTTGGGTGCTTTGTGGTACGACATGGAGCTTGGAATTCACTCTTGCTGTTTTTACCAGCAATTCCACCCAATACAAGCAATGGAGAAGTAACCAATGTCCATATGAGAAGAATCACGAGGATAGTGCCAAATGGCAAAGCTGCAGTGGCGTTATATATGATAGCGACAGTGTTCAGAAAGCAGAACGTCAAGAACAATGGTCCACAGAATAAGCAGCTGGTCAGCAGCAAATTCCTCACCTGGAACCAAAGAGGGGTAAGAGAATCAACCATAAAACAGCATAAAAAAATCGATAAAAAAACACACATAAACAACCTCTTACCCAGTTTGTTCCTTCGAGCTGCACATAAAAGGAGCTAGCTGTGTAACCAGCAATACCAGAAGTCAAAGCATATATAACAACAAGGGCTGTGAATAGAGCACCTCGGTTGTATGGATAAAACACGCCGACAAGTGCAAGGAGGAAGATGAAAATTGTACTGGTAGAGAGACGAAAGTATTAGATGATATTAAGGTATTATCGGGCACCGACATTAGAAACTTTGAGTGTGGGATCTTACAGAGCAAAGAGCTGAGTTCCAGAACCAACAATAGCTGAAAACAAAGACTTGTGCTTCGGAAATCGGAAAACATCTCCATGAATATATTTCCAACCAGTCTCCTCTTTGTCATCAAGAGACTCCTCATCAACAGAATACCTCCAAGATAAAATTTCCAATTTGGCAAGATTCATCAAATGAAAAATAATGCTTCAAAAGTAAAACCTTAAAATTTATGTCTTACTTGACAAAATCATTTTTGAGCACCCGCATGAGAATTGTAGCAAGGAACCCAGTTAGAAGTAGGACAGTTATACATGAATTAACAATAGAGAACCAGTGAATCTCTAAATGCTGAGGCATAGAGGATGTCTTTGAGTACTTTGCCATCCTTTCCTCATAGGTTATGTCAGTCTTATTCCAATGAACAGAATATAAGAACTCTACGTCTAAGTCCTTATCCTCAGAGATATCCACCGAAAAAGCAGGGTCAGTTTGGACATTGATTTCAATGACCCGATCATGGTTATACTGAATATCAAAGTGAATGTGTCTAAAAAGCAAGTACTTGTCATCACTTGACTCAGTCTTATCCTTCTCAATCTTACCCACAAATCCCCACAAAGGTAGGTCATCATAGTACATTTCGAAGTAGTAGTCCTTTGCAACTGCATGTCTAAACTTCGCAACTTGTTTTGTAGACAAAGTTTTCTTGCACAGAGATACAGACTGCTTATCCTTGAGAAAATTTAACTCATATGGCGCATCAACCAAACGATCACCATTTAGAACTTCTCCAAGTGCTTCCTTCTTCTCAATAACATGTTCTGATCCAAGTCAAAATTTTACAAAGAGTTCATAAATAAAAATAGTATCAAACTTACGAAATGGCAGTGAAATAGTAAAGGAAGAATGGACCTGGCAAACAGAATGGCAAGTCATAGTAACGATATGTTTCACTGCAAATGCAGAAGATGTGGCCTGTCATTATTCTAGAAATGCTAAAAATATACAATGAGAAACTATAAATGCAAAATAAGAGCAGAAGAAGATTATTGGGCCTTGTAATCTAGTGTTCAAGTACTATTAAATATTAACAAATGACTCAAGATTAAACAAGGAGCGTTAGTTTGATAATCACAATAAACAGTCTTTAACAACCCAACTAAAATATCAAATCAAAGATCTTTTTTCTAGGCTCTGATATGGTTTAGATTTAGAATCAGGAACTTGGAATGTCTGGTAATTCAACAAAACAGACAGTTAACATCAATGGAGATGAAACAAATAATACAACCTGAAGCTTGTGAAAACTACTCCACGAGTTCAATGCCAATCTAACTCGTGATTCTGGTTAATCTACAAAAATAATGTTGTTTGACATATAGACACGGTATCAAACAATGGTAGATTCATTCTAGGATTAGCACGACAAAAGCAACACTTCAAACTTTGACATAGTCCTCCAAGGTCAACTAGACCATCCATGATATTTCATGGAGATTTTAGTTTTTGTTTTTCCTTTAAACAAAACTATTCATTCTAGGATTAGCACGACAAAAGCAACACTTCAAACTTTGACATAGTCCTCCAAGGTCAACTAGACCATCCATGATATTTCATGGAGATTTTAGTTTTTGTTTTTCCTTTAAACAAAACCTAATAGTATACCTGATTCCATGTAAATAGCAAAGCTAAACAATCGAAAGATCTCTTTTTTTATTACAGTACAAAAGATAGTGGCAACGACGAACATTCTGCTGCAAACAACTTCGCGAAACACAGATCCACTAATTTCATCAAAAAACCCTAATCGAAAGGACGCTAAAACCAACCACGGGGGAGAATCGACAGGCCTTGTGTAAAGAATGGTCGGAATTACCTAGGATTATGAAAAGGCCCGACCTTGTTCACGTAGAGGGGAACATGATCGCCCTCCTTGTACCTATGGTCGCTTTCATCAGCTCCAACCCTCGAGCAGCAAGCCAATAACAGAAGAAACAGTGCTACCTCCATCTCTGCAATTACGAAACCTAAAACACATCCACAAAAAAAGCTCAAACAAGCGTTGTTAAAATCCACTCTATTTGCCTCGAAACGCTCACCCTTTGTCCTAAAATTCCTTCCAAACCCTCTGAGCCAGACGCGAGGATAGTTGTTTGGATCTGCAGACAAAATGCGAAGATCGTTGAGCAGAATGGAAAGAGAACCCGACGAGATCTGAAGAGAAAAGGGCTCGGGCGTGATGAAGAACAGTGAGAGGGATTTGGATCCTCTCCAAGAGCCGCTGTAACTGCCACATGAAGTTACCCTCGGTCTGGCCGTTCGATTGGGTAGGTCCCATGCAGTGGCCAACAGGATGGATTTATCATTGTCTACGGAGACTAAGAGCCGTAGGAGCCGATCCGGCCTCCAACGAGCTCCGCGACACATGTCCCCGTGCGGTATCTCCGCCGTCATATCACGCTTAAAAAAAAAATCCTAAATTAATTTTAATAAAATTTTAAAATAAAAAATATGTAATGATCTATAAATATTATAATATGATGAAATACAATAATATTTAAAAATAGAGAGTAAAAAAATTGATGATAATTATTACATCATCTCGAAGGACGATTTAAAATATTTATTTATATGATAAATGCAATTAGTCTTATTGATTAATTCTGGATGATTGAATCGGTCTAATCTTACAAAAAAAAATTTTTTGTCATCAGAATAAATAGGAAAACACTAATTATGAATGGACAAGAAACCCAACATTCATTGATTGTCCGTCTCTATTTAGAGAAAAATTTCTACAAATTTATCATAATTGGGGGATCGAACTATAGGTACCTAGTTGACAATCTTGATGTCCTATCGTTGCACCATATCCCTGAGAGCATCGAAATATTTATTTACATGGCAAAAGGTGATTCACTCACCCAGCGCCCCAGTCAACCCGTCCCTAGGCCAACACGGAGGAGGTAAATACTATAAAAATGTAGAACCGCCACATCAGTGACCCCCCTAGAGCCGGTCCCACGGATATGAAGGGAGGTAAATGCAGGTACACAGGTGGAAAGTGCATGGCGGAGACGTTAACCCCAGGCAGTGACACCCGGGGGATCGACCCCTGGACCTTTCATCCACAGAACCATGCACTCCTCATCTGTGCTACGCCCTGGGGACAAATCACAAATGACTATAACCATTAGTGCAGGTGGATGAGATATAGGGAAAGACATATTCGAACGCGCTAAGTTTTGACTCCAAGACTTCATCTGGTAACACCCCATGATCATATTTATTTATGTGGCATGTGGTAAAAGGCGATTCGTTCACCCCAGTATCTTTCTCAATTCGTCCTTAGGTAAATATGGAGGAGGTAAAATACGGGTGTTACTAGCTATTCAAAATAATCATACTTATTTATAATCACTAGAAGGGAAGAGAGAGAGATTGCAATTACATGTTGCTCATTAAGCAATAACAGAAAGCAAGAACAAGTAGTTCAAGACCGATTTAGAAATACATTTTTCCTACTCGCTAAATAGTTAAGACGAAGACGACTTGTTCATTTATAACGACAATCATAGATGGTGCAACTAGCCAAGTCCAATTAAAAAGACTGCTAAGATTAAGACCATGAAGGAGGAAGAATACCCTCTAGCCGAGCTAGGAAGTTCATCGGCACGAGGTGGAGCACCAAGTTACAAAGAATAAAATCGGCAAAAGCTCATTCAGGTGGAAGATCTTGCTAAACAAATTCTTGTTGTGGGGACTCAACTATGAACATGAGATAATACTATTCGGTGAGTCAAAGATATATTTTCATATTTTAATTACTGCAATAGGGATTGCATAAACTACGTAAAGATCAATAATCTACGATACACATGTATTTATATTTTCAAACTACACTTTAATTGGTAAAGAAAATCAAGCTGGCTATATTGTAAATGTATAATTGTACATGTGCATAGAAGAAAAAGAAAATACTTTAAGATTAGTCGGTGTGGCAGCATAAGCTGAACGTAGAGAGAGCGAACAAGAACTAAGGCATCATTTGTCTTGAGATTTAGCCATGGGATGAGTTTTCAGCTCAAAACATAATAAAGACAACACTAAAATTAACATAAAGGAATATTTGAGAAAAGTGTCAGCAACAAAGCTAAAAATAATTTGTCATCCTACCATAAAAGTAAAATGGCAGTGCATTGAACATTATAAATTTCCATAATATTTCAATTCATCAAAATATAAGGCCTACAAATACAAATTTAGAATTTCAAAATTAAGAGATTTCAAACCCTTGAACTTGTTGTAATAAATAATCTTGAGGGCTTCCTCTACAACAATAATGTGGTGGTCTCCTCAAGAATTCTTAGAGTTTTAAATAACAACTAACATCACACTATTGTTAAGAGTTGAAGGAAGGTTTTTTTACTAAAACTTACCAAATACAAATTTTAAATTCAACTAGTTCGGATAGTTGAGCAAGAAATCAAACCCAAATGAAACTTCAGAGATGAACTATAACCAAAGTTACATAGGATTTTTAATGAATTTTAACCAGCTACGTACGTCGTCGATCAAATAGTAGCTTTGGATTAACAATAATACTGTAATTGTAACTACAATTCCCACCGAGAGGATGAAAATATTAAAGGTTAATATTACTCTCATCTGTAATGTTGTTGATCTAATGAGAGATGAAGGAAACAAGTACACTATTATATTTTCCATCTTTTCTTGGATGATATTGTCGTGGATATTAAAAGCACTCATGAGATAATAGCCACTTGCTATCACAGTGCCTTATAAGAAGCCACGCTTGACAATATAAAAATATACTCTATTGTCCACCGACTGTGGTATTACGAATATCATCTGTAACGAGAGGTAGAATATGACGACAAGAAAGATATTCTTAACGTCTTTGAACCACTGGACATGGTATCGGTGGGGAAAACGTAGCCTTCTTACTCTCTGTCGGACACTGTAGCTGCTGCGAGGGAGATGTTTCACGCAACGGGGTCCGCAGCCAGGAAGGAACTGTAGTTTCCTTTACAGCTATAGAGATCTTGATGGTGGGAGTATGCGGCAAGAGAGAGCTTGACTGCGACGACTACGGCAAGGGTGAGCTTGGGGAGAGTGACTACGGCGATGGGAGAGTGGCGACCATTGCTTTGGAGTATTCTGTGGATGGAGCTGATTGAAGGGATGGAATATTGCTGTGGGTGGAGTTGATTGGAGTGGTAAAGGGGGATTAAAATCATCTTTGAAATAAAAAATGACAGGAGAAGAAAACAGTCCATCCTTTTGTTTTTAGTCCCATTTTAAGGAGAGAGGAAGTCATGTTTTCTGGAAATACAACTTGCAGTCCTATTTTAATGTTCGATGTCTTCTTCGGCGACAGCTCACGACGATGACAGTGCTTATGGAATAGTACGGCGTAGTCTTCTCCGGTAATCGATCACGACGGCGACAGAAACAGGGCATGCGGTAGAGGTGAAAAGTAGAGATAATTTTTAGTCATAATTAAATTAAAAATCAATTCATTTCAATCCGTAGGTTGTGGAAGTAGAAATTACAAATGAGTAAAAGTTCGGTTAAACCGAATTTACCAACCGAACCGATAGAACTTAAAAGTTCAGTTAGGTTAATTTGAAATTTTGTTTTCTTTTCTAGAAATATTGGTTTAATCTGTTTAATCAGTTCGGTTTCGGTTTTGAAAATCGAAATCCAATTAAACCAATTAAACCGATATTTTGAGTTGAACCGAACTAAATCGGAACCAAACCTAATCAAACTAAACCAAATTGGAATCAAATCAATCTGAACAAAAAAAAAAAAAAATCAGTTATTTCGGTTAAAAATCTAATAAACCGATGTTTTATCGATTTGGTTGGTTAGGTTTTTTTAAAAAGTTCGGTCGGTCCGGTTGGTTAGAAAAAAATTCGGTCGGTTCGCTTTTTAGTTTAATCGTTTTGGTTAGTTCGGTTTAAACCGATTGCACACCCCTAGTAGAAATGAAATAATGAAGGTAGGGAAAGGAAATATTCTATGAAGAAAGAATGAATGAAAATGGTGAAATAATAATGGTAGAGAAAGGAAATGTTCTCCAAAGGAAGAGAAAGAAGGAATGAAAATAGAAGGAAGATAAGGGGAGGGAAGGAAAGGGGAAGGATAAGAGAAAAGATGGAAAGAAATGATAGAGAAAATAAGTGGGAAAATTACTTGCCAAGGGAAATCTTGCATTAATAAATGAGGAACATAGTGCTGCAATTTGATGTATTTTTACGGGTATTGTTTCTAATCATGTGGTTGTACTACCAATAGCTTCTACTAATTGCCTTGCAAAACAATTATCTATCTTCCAAAAGCAAACATGAGGCATGATTGGTTATTACAAACAAATAGAAGATTGATGTTTTGTTTAAATTGGACATGATTGCGATGCTCCTCCGTGTTCTTTATTGACATCATCTAGAGTTTGTACAATTACTTCATATAGAAATTACAATCAATCTTCTTGGTGTTGTCTTACCTAACCTAACCTTGTGGACAATTTGTTTCGTTCATCAAACTTGGTTCACACTGTAGCTTAACTTTTCTTTGCATAATTTGGACCATCTTGCTGATCATCTATGAGCAAATGACAAGGATTTCCTTTATCATTGTTTGTTCTTGTGCATGTCATGCTTATTTAACTTCTGTTTTCTTGAGTTAATATTGCATTGCAAGTGATTCTTAGACTGACCTTCTTTTTCATGTTAGTTATAAGGCCGGTTGTTGTGGATAGATTGTTTGCAGTTTTGTACAATCCTTGTGATCACTGTTTTTCTTTTCATAGGTGGTATTTCAAGCAATAGCAGAGGCTCTTGGGTTGGCTGCTGTAATAGCAATAGTTGCTATTACTGCCATAATTGATGAGATATTCTCTGCAAATATTATCCTAGGAACAAGTCTTATCACAGCACGGGTATGCACAACTACTTTTAATGATTTCTGACTAATCTTTATATTTTGAAATGACAACAAATGAAATTTCCTGTACAGGCTGGACTCTCTATGGCATTGGAGCTTTTCTGGTTGGTCTCCCCCTTGTGGAGACTGAGTTTTCCTTACAGGTTGAATCAGATATTACTCCTTATCATGGCCTTCTGTTAGGCCTCTTTTTCATGACAGTAATTAAGTATATCAGTTCCTATCTTCCTTACAATAATATATTACAATGTATAGTAATATATATTTAAATCAACGATCCTCAACAAACATGAAGACAACATACTGTAAATCTATATTTTTAATAATATTTAAATCTATGGATTAAAATCTCAAGCTGATTTATTCGATACGAATGAAACATCTCGTTCCGCCGACGGACTAGCACTGGCACGCCGCAACACACCTGGCCCCGTAGATGCCTCCGGACGCGCCGTGGAGGCCACGCGTGCTTGCGGTCGTCGCCAAACATTGGAACATATGATTTTTTAGGGTTTAATAAATACCGGCATGCGGACATCTGGAATAGTGACCCTCAAGCGTGAGCAGCAGGAGAAGACGCAACGATAAGGGGAAAAAAAACTTAAGCATTTCAATCAAAACTTAAGTTTATATTTCTAATCTACTCCTAACTTAAATAAGATAATCAAACATCCTTTCTAAAATTCTAATCTGATTATCTCATTAAAATAATTTAAGGATTATTTTATTATAAATTTTTATTTATAAAATTAAATTAAGTCCTAAAGTTAATAATTTGAGTTAATAATTTTAATTATAATTGAAATAATTTAAATATACTTAATTACAATCTAATAAAATTATCTAATTATATATATATATATATAAATAATTCGATGAAATACAATAATATTTAGGAGCATAGATTAAAAAAATCATGATTAACTAATAAACAATCTAATTTGTATAATTGACGAGAAATGTTTATTTATGAGGCAAAAGAAGATTAGCTCGTCCCTAGTGTCCTGTCAATCCGTCCTTAGGTCAATATGGAAGAAATAAATTA
This sequence comes from Zingiber officinale, assembly GCF_018446385.1. Lineage (NCBI taxonomy): Eukaryota > Viridiplantae > Streptophyta > Magnoliopsida > Zingiberales > Zingiberaceae > Zingiber > Zingiber officinale. The sequence continues at coordinate 149,450,884 of NC_055994.1, read as the reverse complement.
CTGGTATCTACTGACATTGCAAGTGATTGAGATATGGGGAGGATATACTCGGACATGTCAAATTTTGACCCTAAAATTTCATGTAATAATATTTCATGCTTCAACCACCGCATCACACCGTCTCGAGAGGACAAGAAATATTTATTTATGATGACGAAAAGGGCATAGAGAAAATGCAATTACAGATTGCTCATCAGACAATAACACAAAGCAAAAACAATTAGTTCAAATCCAATTAATTCAAAAGTACATTTTTCCTACCCGCTAAAAAGTTGAGATAACATGACTTGTTCATTGTTAACGGCAATCATAGATTGTGTAGCAAAGTCCAACCAAAAGACTGCTATGGTTAAAACCATGAAAGAGGGAGAATACCCACTAGCCGAGGAAGTTCATCACCATAAGGTAGAGCACCAAGTTGCAAAGAACAAAATTGACTAAAGCTCGCTCTGGTGGTAGGTCCTGCAAAATAAATTCTTGTTATGGGGACTCAACTATGATCATGAGAAAATACTATTCAATAAGTCAAGGATATTATTTCATACTTTAATTATTGTTGTAGTGATTGCATAAACCACGTAAAGATTAAGGAGGCGTTTGATTCTTTCCTAAGAATAGGAATCGAAATTACAATTAGTCAAGGATATTATTCCTATTTATACAGTAAACTATCTTTAATTTTTTCCCTCATAATTACAATTAACCAAAATTTTATTTTATTTAATCTTATTTACTCATAATTGCACTTAGTCAAGATTTTATTCTATTTAATTATATATCTTATAAAACTAATAAACTCTTTCCTTCTCAATATATCTAAAAAAACCCTAATAGCTCTTTCACCAATGCTTCGTGCCTATTCGTTTTCTCCTCATTAATTTTGTATGTTTATATTCGATGCCTTTTTTTCTTTTCTTATCAATAATTTTATACGTTTATACTCTCTCGCCGATGATACTCTCAGAGAACGCCCTTCTCTTCCCTCGCTGATAATAACATGAATCAAAGATTTTTTTTTATCGATACAATGTAAAATAAAATGCTTCATAAAAAAAATTTAAAATTAAAATTAATAAAATTTTATTTACGTTCAATGTCTCAAAAAGATTAAATAATTTAACAGTGTTAAAAAAATTATCTAAATATTAACGAGAAAACTAAAATTTATATAAAAATAATATTTTATTTTAAAAAAATAAATTAAGTTTTTATTAAATCGGCCATTCTCAATCCCAAATTCAAATGAAAAAATTTGAGAATTTTTTTTAAATATATTAAAGGATTTTTTTAAATTTATTTTTACCTAGAGCCTTGAGGAATTTTGAGACGACCCTGACTTATCAAGCATGTAGAGAAACTCTTTTAGGTAATTAACAAGGTTGGAGACTGTTATAAGCTTGTTTGCAAATCTAATTAACATGCATTAAGGCCAATAGGTGCTTCGATAACATCTGTAAATGAACTATGCAAAGTCATAGTTAAATAATTCTACAAATCATAAATTTAACTGTTGGAGATTGCTTGCAAATCTAATTAACATGCATTAAGGTCAATAGGTGCGCCGATAACATCAGTATATGAACTATACAAAAGTATAGTTAAATAATTTTACAAACAATAAATTTAACGAGGTTGGAGACTATTATCAGCTTGCTTGCAAATCTAATTAACATGAGGTCAATATGTGCTCCAATAACATCGGTAAATGAACTATACAAAGTCATAGTTAAATAGTTCTACAAACCATAAATTTATCTGTCTATGAGAAGGATTAATCAACTATACATAAACTTGAATTTCATCAATCAAGCTTTTACCTGAGTCCAGTTTTGACACAACAAATGGAGCCAATAAAAAAGTTTAAACTCAGCTTTTCTGTCAAACTCATTGATCCAGCAAAACCATAGATAGCTTATCCTCCTCTCAATATGGCACACCAAATTTCACATAGCTGTGATTCATTATTTGGAATTTCAACCAAAAAATGGTCGAGGTGCATTATTCATATTGATCGCCACAGTTTAGGTTAACCGAACTTTAGGTTAAATCAAGATTCGGGAGGGGAGGGATATAAAGGGAGCCGTGTAACTGACTAAATGGCGCCTTCAATAAGGTGGTAATTACCAACTATCTATCATTTAATTCATATTAAAAAACGAATTGATTTTTTTAGTTGAACTAAGCATTTGAAAACTTTGACTAAATTTAGAATTAATTTATTATTAATTGAATCTTTTTATTTTTTAATAACAAATATATAGATTGGCATTCATATTAAATAACCCAAAGGCTTCTGTTCAAAAGTTAGTACTACATTTAGCGATTTAGTCCCAAAAAATGATACAAAACACTATGAAGGTCTAACCCTCATTCCCTTTAGGAATGTAAACGAGTCGAATCGAGCCAAACAGTATTAGGCTCGAGCTCGACTCGTTTAAGTTATATTCGGGCTCGAGCTAGACTATGAAGGTCTAACTCTCATTCCCTTTAGGAATGTAAACGAGTTGAACCAAGCCAAACAGTATTAGGCTTGAGCTCGACTCGTTTAAGTTATATTCGGGCTCGAGCTCGGCTCGAGCTCGAATCGAGCTTTTATCACAAGGTTCGAGCTCGGCTCGTTTTAGAATTTCAAACTCGCGAGCAGTTCGAGCTTGGCTCGTTATTAGCTCGATTATCAAAGTTAACGAGACTAACTCGTTAAGCGAGCTCGGGCTCGTTTTCGAGCTCGTTTAGAGCTCGTTTTTTTGCTCGTTTTAGAGTTCATTTTTTTGACTCATTTTAAAGCTCATTTTAAGACTCGTTTTAGAGCTCGTTTTTTAGCTCGGTTGAAGGCTCGTTTTTTTTGACTCACGAGCCTATAAACGAACATGTTTGCGAGCTCACGAGCCGAATATCCTTAAACTCGAGCTCGGCTCGATAAAACTGTCGAGCTCGAAATCGAGCTCGATAAGATAAACGAACGAACTCGAACGAGTTTTTTACCTACCGTTGATTCATTTACATCTCTAATTCCCTTTATAGCGGTCCTAAAGTTAGATAGGATACCTACCACATGATCGATGCACTACGAAGAGCAAATAGAAGCAATGGTTAAACTATAGTGCTAAGTAGATCAATCAAATTAGCAATGTCAAACATCAACAAGTTAGAAGCAAAGTGCTATGTGAAGTTGTTGTGGGCTATATATAATCGACATTAAGAACTTGCGAGGATATGGGGGAGAAGATGAGTACAACAAGCTGAATTGGAGGAAGTAACGACTACATTTTCTACCCCTTCCATCCTATGACTTGAACTACAGAACACCAGTTCCAATTCCCACGCCTCCTTTTAAATGAGATGTACATGTCGATACTGCAGATGCCCAATTATGCAAACGCTGAACAAGACATGGATACCCTTTTCCGCTAGCAGTGACATTAGCATTTTTTTCTTGCAAGATGAAGCAACACGATCAGATACTTCTTGTGGAACTAGGTTGAAGAGTAGAATGTGCTTCTTCATGATCCTTCCCTCTTCCTTCTTCATCCGTCATAATTATAAGCTTTTGTTTTTTCATTTCAGAGACCAAAGAACTCACACTTAGCTTCATGTCAAAGACACCCCATCGATGAACTGCACTCGACTTCCCTCTCACAGCATCCAATAGGACATTCAATTCGCTGATTTCATAGAGGAACAAAAATCTCTTCATACTCCAAGAGCATGAGCATAAGTTCTTTGCATGGAACAGGCAAGCAAACCGGTCTGGTGAACATACACAAAATGCGGCAGAAAGATGCAAATCATAGTGGCACATAAAGCATTCTCTTGTTCCCTCAGCATTGAAGTTGGTATCCATTTTCTGCGATCTAGAGGAGCAAAGATATTCTCTTCTTCTGCGTTCCATCTCAATGCGTGCCTAACCAACAAAGTAGTAGCTAGATAAGTATATTTAGGAACAGTAGTAACAACTGTTAGGCTTAGAGTCAAGATAACCTCGAGCGACTTTGCAAGGACTCCATCAAAAGCAGAAAAGTTTTTCCATCCTGTATTTTCAGAATTGGTTTCACCTAAAAATAATACATTCCACTGGGCTCTAACAGCTTCCCTTGCAGCTGCTAACAGCAGCTTGTCATGAGATATGGATACACGTTGTCTCTGTTCACAGTAAAGTTCTACGGCATTCTGACCATAGGGTAACCAATCAAGAGGAGCCACATTTACGGCTTCTACACAATTGAACCCGCAACTGAAACCAGAGTGATAAACTCTAGGAAAAGTGAGAACAAACTCTCCTGGATTCTGAACACACCGGTAAATAGGTACACCTTCCAATCTTAAGAGTGAGGGTGATAAATTGGTCACCTACAAAATCCAGAAGAATAAAAATCCATAACTGATAATCACTAGGTGAGAAATTTTGGCTATCTAAATCATTTTGCCAAGAAATATGATAAAGCTGTAGAAGATTCGAAAAGGAGAGAAAAAAGCACTTACACGACTGTGAAGCAAGTCAAGTTTTTCATCCAATGGATATGGCAGATGCTTCTTCATAGCATCTTCCAACTTGGAAGCATCTTTTGCAGGGACTCCGTACCAAATTTTGGGTGCACCGAGATGCAAGTACTTAAGCGAGTATAGATGATGGCCTTCGACATGCTGTGGGAAGAGGAAACAGACATAAGACGTGGGATAGAGGAAGTTTGTTTCTTGACAAGATAACATTAATGGATGAAAAAAAAAAAGCATCAAGTATACTTGACAACAAGCAACTTACCCAACAGAATGAGGAAAAACACATTCCTACATATAGCAATGGTACAATAATACCAGGAACATTTTTGCTTTCTAAGGAGAGGACAGAACCAGGAAGACGGGCCAAATTGTTTAAGTTCCAACCAGAATTCACATATTGGTCCTGAACTCTAACATATTGCGAAGAGGTTGATGCTTCAGGGAAGCCACTGCCGAAAACACTTGTGTCCAAATCAGCACCACAGAGCACCTAATTGAATGAACAATACCATGTAGAAGCAAATGACTCGGCAGACAAATTCAGCAAGATTTAATGTTTCTTAATGTCCTTGATAAAGCAAATTTTCTTTTATCAAGAATAAAAATTCAGTAGGTATGTCAATTGAGTCCATATTATAAAAAACTCAATCAACAAATAAACAAAAACCTTACACCTCATTGCTTACAGAAATTATTGAGAAAATAGAGCTCAAGAACATTGACCATTTTATGCTAAAGCAAGAGCATTAAAAAAAAAAAACCATAGCTTGTTATAAGAAATAAAGGAACTAGATATTGTATATTTGGAGAAGCACCTCAATCCCCTCAGTTGGTCTCTCTACGATCCGCCAATATTCACCTTCAATATCCTGTACTAGTGGTTCCAGTTTATCACTTGTTAAATCTAATTCTATGACCTTTTGAAAATATTGCTCTTTGAAATCATCTGCATATTTCTGAAATGATTCTAGAGTGAAATCAGGCCCAGGTTCAAAGCCAAACTTGTTACAATTGTTGCCATCTCTAAGTTGATTATTTTCTAGCATAATCTCACTAATGCTATCAGTTATTTTCTGAAATTTTTCCCTTTTTGTACTCATAATACCGTGGTTGCTTTTGATTTTTGATGAATGATGATTTTGAAGTTTGTCCACATGTTGGATGCAAGGAGAAAATTTTGAATTTAACCACAGATTTTTCCTTTTGAGAAGACAAGGTCGTCTCCAAGATGATGGTGGAACAATTCGACAAATTCCATATTTTTCAGCAATTGGACGTATCTTTGCAATATAATCCAGGGAGTCTTTAAATTCCTGTAAACAAGCTAACATAATCAGCCAAAACTAGATACATGGAAATGTTCAGATAACTAAATCACCAGCACAGGTTTTAGGATCCCATTACAGAAAATACAAACCTCTTCACTAGGATAATATACCGGAGCTTCATCAAGGACAAGCTCACATGCTTCTTTTGGACGCCATCTTGCTGTGACCTGTTATGAGACAAGGCCATCAATATATGCACAAGAGTGTTAGACAAGAAGAAAGAAGCAAGAATATAGGTAAAGATATCAAACTACCTCTTGACATGTTTTACATATGCTACATCCTCGAATAACCCCTTTAGGCAGGCATGTTGTTGAAAGCAAATCCTAGAAGACAGAAAAAAAAAGTACAAGTGAACTGGTTAAAGCTGTAAATAAACTCTTGATGACACTAAGTCAATGAATAGAGATTCCCTGAGCAAGCTACCAAGTTAGAGCAGTAAGAACATGAGTCATCTATTGTTTATCCTACCAGATGTTTCATTTTTTTCTCAATAATAATAGGACGCCCTCCTCCTTGATATAATCAAGTAGGTAAAAGCCAAGAGAAAAGCCTACACAGAGTTAGATTTCTACAAAAGAAAAAGGGAAAAATCAAGGTTTTCAACCAATAAAGGCACTTTATATCAGGTTCATTGTCAAGATAATTTATCAACATCATATCTTGCATCTACTGACCTGCTCATACAACTTGTGGCCCAACTCTTGATCTGAACTATTATTAAACTCATTGTAATGTAACCAGGGTCTATGATGAAACAAACTCCTATGCTTCTCATCCAGTATACTGCACCTTCCCTTGTAAGAAGTATCTGGAGTAACCACCCTGTCATCCTGTGCCCTTTTTAAGGTGAATGATGTAAGCGATGAAAAACCAGGAGGATTAGAAGGCATTCCATCAACAGCACCATCGACATGTGTTTCTACAGATTCTAGGGGAGAAAATCCAGGAGGAACTGGAGGTATTCCATCAGTAGCATCATCAGCAAGCGCCCCTACAAACTTTAGAGATGGAAAACCAGGAGGAACTGGGGGTATTCCATCAGTAACATAATCAAGTTGTCCGCCTACAGGTTTTGTTCCCATCGACACCAGAAGAAATTCATACTGGTAAAAATTTCATAGGTATATATTGGGAACATAACCTGCATAAGCATTGATTCATTAAAAGGTTTGAGTAATACCATTCAAAATCATAAAAATCTTGTTTATGAAACTAGATAAGCAATAAACTCAAGATAGGAGGATCAATGATCATTTCAACATGCATTATACTCACAGTAAGGGCAAGTATTTATGTATATTGCAAATATAGATTTCACAAAAAAAATACCTCTGAGCATTTCTTTGGGACAAACAAACTAATTGTAAATACTTTTATGAAGGGGAGCAAAAAATGCTAACTCAGAATTATGAAAATGATGGCACCTCTGAATTTTTCCAAAAAACTTCAATAAATTAAAACCATTGACCCAAAACTATGATCAATTTATACAAGTAAGAATTGAGGATAAATTGCAAGGTTTTATAAATCATATGCCAAATTCAAAAACAGGTGAAGCCAAAATCTAATTATGCTTATCAAATTGGCTTTTAATTTTCACCTTGAAAGAGAGATCAAGTCATGGTCATGGTAAACATACAACAAACTAAAAATGCCCGAACTAACAGACCATTTGCTTTTAGCCAGAATAAGTGAAGCGGAAAATTAGTGAAGATTATAATCAAGTTAATGAAGACCATAATCTGTTATGAACCTAGTC